>NC_056744.1:1049630813-1049670813 GCF_019279795.1 Protopterus annectens | reverse complement strand
ATTCCAAAAGTTTGATGCTCTGGGCTATGGTATTTAGAGTTTCGAAGTTTTGGATTTTTGAACTTTGAAAGTGGATCTACATATATATATATATATATATATATATATATATATATATATATATATATACACACACACACATATATAGATATATATATATATATATATATATATATATATATATATTTACATATAGATATATAGATATATATATATATATATATATATATATAGCAATCTAGATATATATATATATATGTGTGTGTGTGTGTGTGTGTGTGTGTGTGTGTGTGTGTGTATGTGTGTGTGCATGTGTGTGTGTGTGTGTGTGCATATATTTTATATATATATATATATATATATATATATATATATATATATATATATATTTATTACAGCAGGTGTTTATTTCATGTTTCTTTACACTGGCATAGTAGTAGTATGTACATGTATATGGTCCTGTGCCTTATGATTGTACAATACTGTGCGTGTGTATATATGTGTGTGTGTGGGTGTGTGTGTGTGTGTTTTATTCATGATCATTTTTGCTGATGTGGTAATGCAGTCTGTCCATGTGACATACATTGGCCATTTGCTTCAGTGTAGTTAGGGAGGACTTTAACACCACACTATGTCGTATCATATGCATTTGCAACGTGTCCCCTTACATAGTGTTGTCTTGCTTTATTGTTTTCCCACATAGCTTTACTGCTATATTGTTCTTGATGTGGGCCCATTTTGTTCATCTCTCTTCCACCTTTTTAGTAATGGCACATATCTTGTACACATGCATGGTATATATTCACCTTCTTTGGAATTGTCATCCATTTTCATGTACCTGTTGTATTAAAAGGTCAACTTGTGACAGCACTATGGCCATTATACTGATGCAGGACATATGCACACAGGTTGCTGGCTATTGCTTGCAATACATCATTGTTCTTGTTATACTTGTGTTTTGTATGTTAACCAGTGTATGGTGTTGAACTTCATATGCACAACCTGATAGTTGTTATATAAAATTAATTGTATCTTTCAGAATGTATATTATTACATGTCATTGGTGTGTGTATGCATATTGACATTGCTGTCTGATATTTTCCTGTTAGACCAATGAAGGTCATACATATATGTTTACACCTGCATGTTGCCTTTGACATGGCATATGTCTGTGATGTATGCATTCCATTGCACATGTGTTTGGGTTGTGCATCACCCATGTTATTATCACCACTGCATCTTGGCTCATAAGGTGAAGCAAGTGCTGGACAGGAAAATGACTCAACGAGTCACCAAACCATGACCTCCATGTGAGCAAAGCAGCTGCAATGAGAGCTTCCTGCAGATACATATTTACAATGACTGTAGCAAACCCAAGCATATTTGGGCAATGTATGTCATCTGAACATAGACAAATAGCTAAGTTCAAATCTGAAATAGAGCAGTTTCACTGTGCAGCATTTAAACATTTCTGAATTGCCCTCACTAACTATCCATGCAGGACTAGCCTAGTCCTGCATGGAAGCGCCTGTGTAGGAACAGGATGGCAGCGTGCCATGCATAATAATGAAGGTCCGCTGCCCGAGCTCCTAGGCTTACACAGAGTTTGTACGAGTACAGGGGGTGTGTCTGAGAGCAGGGCTCTCAGAATAAACACACCCCTGTAATGTAGAACAGCTGAAGCTGTTAAGAAATGAGTGAGGTCACTCATAGGTGTCCTCATATCTTCACCAACAGTCCCCCATGTGTACAACAGCAACAGGACATATAAATTAAAAGAAAAAACCCTTTTATTTTTGTTAAAAATCCCATTAAAGCTAAGCATAGGTGCATGGGTGTGCCCATCGCTTAGCTACGGTTAATGCATCTTAAATGGCTGAAGAGGATAACAAGGCAGATATATGCAAATGAAGCTGTATAGCAATAGTGTAGTGGGAAGAGCACTCATCTTACGAGCAGGCATTCCTTGTTCGAGTTCCACTGCTGCACATTCCATTTTCCATTTGAAACCTGTATATGACCATTTTTTTTTGCTGTATAACCTACTAAATAACATTTAAATGTAAACTGGATTATTGCATTAAACCCACATGTGAAGTGTCAGTGTCATAATGAATAAAGCACTAGTAAGCAGGGTTAAGCACAAATAAGCAGTAGTAAGCATATATAAGCACTAGTAAGTGTGTTTAAGTTGGTTTGCATGGGAATAAACATTGCCTACACAGATTAAGCAAAGTAGAAGCTAACTGAGTGTAAGAAACTGTAACCAGAAGTAAGTACTGCTTAGCTTCACATAAACCCACCTACAACTGCTTTAAAGTGCCTTAACCACTCTGTATCCAATGGCCCGTGTTCTGCCCAGCAACAAAATAAACAACCTCTGCAAGTCTTTAACCCAAGACCCTGTATACTACAGTCACAGTTGTTAACCACTAAGCCATCATAGCAGTACACAAGGTTGAGGTTTCAACAAACAAATCCTCACCATAGGAAATCAAAATGAACATGTGAAAGGAATCTATGTACAGTGTGATGTTGCATAACTTGCTACATAACATAAATATGTGAACTGGAGTTCCACAGTAAGGCCAGATGTGAGGTGTTATTGTAATAAAGTGTTGAAGTCCCCAGGACTCCATACAGTGTATGTACACATGAATCATGGATACAAGACACATATATAACATGTAACAAATAATACATCAATGCCAAAAGGAAAAATATCATGCATACTAAATATTAAGCAACACTAAGCATTGCATAGCTCAGCTTAGTTGGGGTAAGCAATGTGTAGGCCAGCTAACTCAATCTGTCCAGTGGTATGCCCCTTTAAGCAATGCCAACATTAGGTAAGCAGATGTGCCTATAGCGTAGCCTTTTCAAAACCATCCAATCATGGGAAAGTGTGGGAAATTGGGCATATTTAAACCCCACAGGCACCAATAATTCCCATACCTAGTTGCAGCTCTCTACTGTAGGCACAATGGCTGTTGTTGGGGAAGGCACTCGATTTAGAGCACAGTGCTGGGGTATGCAGGAGTCCAGATTCATGGTATGGCATCTGGTAAAACACCATGAGGAGAGACTACTGCAGGACTAGTACCAGGGCTCTCAGTATAAAGTGGAGGCCTGGGACAGCAGCTGGAAGTGGGTTTAAGCCTGTTTTCATGGTGGTAAGCAATGCCTACACTGGTTAAGCAATGTAGAAGCTGAGTGTAAGAAGCTGTAACTGGAGGTTAGCATTGCTTACCTCTGTGCAAACCTGCTTATAATTGCTTAAAAGTGCCTTAGTCACTCCGTATCAAACAGTTCTCATCCTGCCCAGCAACAAAAGAATCTGCACTCCCAAGTTGCAAACCCGGGACCCTGCACACTATAGAAAAAGTGATTTACTATGAAGTCATGTCAGATACACATACAGCTGATGTTATCACAGATATATCATCCAGCACAGTCATTCAACAGTATAGGACATGTATGTAATTATGTAGATTAATATGAGCAACCATTTGTACATTGCTCAAATACAGTATTTCGAGCAGTCTATGTATATAAAAAACAGTGCCTGTCCAATCATAATATGAGAACAGTAGTCTTGCAAAAAAACTTAAGAAAATAATAAAAAAACAGTGCATGTCGAGGAGGCGTGTGGGCGTGCTTCATGCTCAGAATGTCAAACCTGGGATGTTGGTTCTGCGGAACTGGGAGATGAGGCTGTGCAGGTGTGTGAGCAAACTGCTGCTTCTCAAACCCCTGGCAGGATGCTACCAGTGGGAGAAACAATGTAGACCAGATAAGTCTAATCTTGACACAAAAACAGGTCTGTCCCTGGCGGAACTAACCAAAAATTGTGAGTAAAATCATTGTCTACATATGTCTCAAAAGATGAACAAGGCAAGGCTTGTACATATGTGGACTAAATGAATGAAGAGCCTGAAGAAGCTTGGGTCGAGATAATATACTGGATGAGTACTGAGATGTGGAGAGAGGGCAATGTGTGGAGGTGTAGTATGGCTGCGCTAGCAACTGGAGAATGGATGGTTGCTGTGTACGTGGAGCTCGAGGGGTGGGGGAAGGAACCATAGGTATGAAATTATGGAAGATATATGTAAATGAAGCAGCACAGCAATAGTGTACTGGGCAGAGTATCCGCCTAATAAGCAAGCATTCCCAGTTTGAGTCCCACTGCAGTATAGTCTATTTTACATGGCAAATCACGTTATAACCAATTTTGTTGTTGCAAAACCCACCAAATAACACATATTTATGAACTAGGGTACTGCAGGAAATGCACATGTGAAGTGTCAGTGTTATAATGAATAAGGCACTAGTAAGCAGGTTTAAGCACAAATAAGCAGTAGTAAGCAAATGTAAGCACTAGTAAGTGTGTTTAAGTGCGTCTGCATGGGGGTAAGCATTGCCTACATAGATTAAGCAATATGGAAGCTAACTGAGTAAAAGAAAGTGTGACCAGAAGTTAGCAGTGCTTACTGTTGCGCAAACCCACGCAAACCCGCTTACAACTGCTTAAAAGTGCCTTAATCACTCTGTAGCCAATGGCCCTTGTTTTGCCCAGCAACAAAATAAACAGCCTCTGCAAGGCTCAAACCCAGGACTCTGCACACCACACACAAAGTGATTTACCACTAAGCCATGCCAGATATAAATAAATCCACTGTTTTCAGAAACACATCATTCACTCCTGTCATGCAACAGTACAGAGAATGTATAAAAACATATAGATGTATGTGTGTGTAAATATATTAATATCTAAACAGATACAACATACCTATATATGTAGATATATATAAATATATTTCTAAAAATATATGCATATATATTCATGTATATAAACATATATACATGCAAATGCCTACATCAACACATATATGTGTCTACACCTATATGTCTATATATACACAGCAAGTTACATATGTGTACACAGATATATATCTATGTAGATATATATGGACATAATTATATATGCCTATATTTAATTTTATTTAATACCTAGGAAATCCCTGGCCACTGTGCGCTCCTGGCCCCAGCGTTTTCAACCTTTTCTTGCTCCCTCAATATTCCCTGCTCTCCAGCTGCCTTCCTTCCACTTGAGGCTAAGAATTTGAGGATCTGGCATCTCAGGACCCTTCCATATCACCTGCGGTCTCATCCCTGTGCTCTTCCAAGAAAGGAAGGAAGAACTCTTGCTCCCTCAGTATTCCCTGCTCTCCAGCTGTCTTCCTTCCACTTGAGGCTAAGAATTTGAGGATCTGGCATCTCAGGACCCTTCCATATCACCCGCGGTCTCATCCCTGTACTCTTCCAAGAAAGGAAGGAAGAAATCTTGCTCCCTCAGTATTCCCTGCTCTCCAGCTGCCTTCCTTTCACTTGAGGCTAAGACTTTGAGGATCTGGCATCTCAGGACCCTTCCATATCACCTGTGGTGTCATCCCTGTGCTCTTCCAAGAAAGGAAGGAAGAAAGTATGTGTTCTCCTAATACTGGCAGAAAAGCTGACATTTAATAATATTATGTGTTGTAGCTTATAATTGTTAGCTCCTAGCTAGGACTGCCAGCAGCCATACCCTTCTCTGTATTCAGTAATTAGATTATAGACCCTTACTCCCTCTTTTGTTGCCTCCTTTAGCTGACTCATAGTTAGTATCTAGCCCTTGACCAGCCTTTCCCAGACACTTACGTCTACTGTGTTAATTCCCTGCCCACTAGGTGGCCCCTCTCATCCAGTCCCATCCATTATCCTATCCTGCTATCCTATAACTCACATCTTCTACTTTTGCTGCATATACCCTGCTCCTGCTATCCTTTATATTTCTTCTATTACATTCTGCTGCCCATACCTTTCCCTTATCTTTCCCTCACATATCCTTTGCTCTTCTGTAACCACCACTTTCCTCCTCTGAACATTGCTACTTTACTTATTATTCTCTACTCACCTGCACTTTCACCTGCCTGAGCAATCAGCAATCTACTGATTGTTCATCCTGAGCTGTTCCACTCTCTTGTCTCTACCCGCTCTGTTCGCCCTGCGGGCTCACTCCACTCCCCTACCCCCAAATTCCACCCACCCCCACTGCGCATAAATTTATCTCTCCAGTAAACTCCTCCCCTCTCTATTCACATCAATTACTGGCCTTCTCACCCTTCTCCACTCCTCCCATCAATTATAGGCCACTCCCTACACTTACATCCTCCTATCCTCCCACTAATTAAAACCACACCACACACACATTACACTACGCTTACACCCCTGCTTTCTCTCTGTCTCTTTTACCCTACCTACACTATACTTCCCATACTTCCTTATCTTTCATACTTAACCCGTTACATTATGTATTCTCCACTCCTTCACACACTACGAATCCCTTTCATCACCCTCTTAATTCTAATTCCACTGTACCTTACTACCTCCTATACCTCCTCTCCTCCCTCTTTTCTGTCCCACATTTCAACTCCCATTCCACCTTCAAACCCCACCACAACTCACTTCCATACCATATCATCCTCTCTAGTACATCCCAATCCTCTCCACTACTTTAAACCAAAGATTTTACCCACCTCTACAAAGCATTACTTCCCAAAGGCTCTGATCTACTGTGCACAACAGTCTAAAGGCAAGCTAAATCTCCTACTATCTCCCTTTTTCTTCCACCTATTTTTATCAGGTGATATTCACCCAAACCCTGGACCCAGCACTACTAACAATCTCATCCCCCCAAAACATGCCAAAACCACTAATATTAAAAGCCTAAAAATAGTTACTCTCAACGCCCAAAGTCTAAGAAATAAATCCACTCTTTTCCATGCCTGGCTTCACCACAACCTTCCAGACATTGTAGCCATCTCTGAGACTTGGCTATAACCTACCATCTCTGACTCAGAAATCCTACCCCCTGGCTTTCAAGCCCTTCGATCTGATCGCTTAAACAGAAAAGGTGGAGAATTAGCCTTGATATTCTCCAATATACTCCCCATTATTCCATATCCAAACCCCATTCCACAGTTTTACAATGCAGAACTAGTCATAGGTTTACTACAAATGAATATTCACAAAAGTATCTGCTTTATATCCCTTTATATTCCCCCAGGTAACAATACTACCACCCTTGAAGAAATCCTCCAATGGGCCTCAATTAATATTAACTAGAGACCTACGTTTTAGGAGATGTTAATATAGATTGGAACAAAATTAATAACCTTAACCCAGCCATAGCTATCAATCTTTTCAACTTTACTCAATTAACCAACTCTATCACTAGACCCAACAAGATCAATCCTCCAGGATCCACACTTGACTGGATCCTAGCTACCCACCCTAACAACATCCTGGACTCTGGAATCCTCACCGTCTCTTTCAGTGACCACCAGCCTGCCTTCATCCACTGAGCAACCCAGTCTCCTCCCCTCCAGCACCAATACCTACATACACACAACCTAACGAACTTCAATCCTCTAACCTTCTCTAATACCCTTAAACAAACTAACTGGAACAATCTAAAGACTTTACCATTTGACAGTACCATTGAGGCCTTTAACTCTACTTTCCTAAATGTACTTAATTCCAATGCACCACCTCGAATTATAGGAATCAAATCCAAATCCGCATCATGGTTAACTAGGGAAACCAAAAAACTTATGCAACAGAGAGATAAATGCTGGAAATTATCTCAGCACAATAAACAACCAGAGACCCTAATTCAATATAAGCAACTCCGCAACCTTCCTAAAAGACATATATCCAAAGACAACAAATCCTATTTTTTGACTCTCTAAGCCAACCACTCTAAAAACCCCAAACAGTTCTGGAAGTTCATTAATTCACTTCTCAACCCAGGCACCAAAAATAATCCCTGCCTTGACACTACCAAGTCCGACCCAGAAATTGTCACTCTTTTCAACTCCTCCTTTATTAATTCTATAGCTGAACTAAATAAGTCCTTCCCTATTAACCTATCCTCACAGTTCAGTCACTCTACCCCAGCCTCCAAACCCAACCCTCCCCCCACTTTTCAACTCAATCCAGTCTCTACCTCATATATAAAAAAACTTCTCAGCAAATGGAAACCTTGCTTTAATGCCCCAGATAACATTCCATCTAAATTCTTACAAATTGCCGCAGATGGAATCGCCCTTCCCATTAGCATCCTAATCAACAGATCCATACAGGAATCATACGTCCCCAAGCTGTGGTGTGCTGCCTTTATACACCCTCTCCATAAAGGAGATATAAATAACAATACCTCAAACTTTCGCCCCATAGCCATCCTCTCCCCAATTTCAAAAATACTGGAAAAATGCATTCACATTCAGCTAATGCTTTTCCTTACCAAAAACCACCTCCTCTCTGACACCCAACATGGTTTCCGTCCTGGACATAGCACTATAACTGCTCTACTTTCATTCCTTGATATAGTCAATTGTGCCTGTGACACTGGTAAAATAGTATCAACAGTCCTACTAGATCTCTCTAAGGCTTTCGACACTGTCTCCCATTCTCATCTCCTTAGCCACTTAGCTAACCTCAACCTCTCACACAATACACTATCCTGGCTCTCAAGTTACCTTTCCAATAGATCTCAAGCTGTAAAATGGAGGAAAGGCACCTCTAACTTCCTTCCTACTCCCACTGGAGTTCCCCAAGGTTCCATTGTTGCCCCCTTGCTTTTCAATATCTTTATCAACGACTTCCACTCTGCCATCCCAAACACCAAAATTGTACAATACGCCGATGACTCCACTTTAATCTGCTGTGCCACCAACCTTCCTGAACTTCTAGCATACACCCAAACTGCCTTCTCCACCACTGAGAACTGGATGCTCCAAAACCACCTCTCTCTAAATGCTAACAAATCTAAAATACTACTCTTCCCCCCCCTCAAAATCCTTCCCTCTTGACAAACAGTCCTTCCAAATTAGAAGCCACAACAACTCAACCATAGAAATTGTTCCCTATGCCAAACTCCTTGGGGTCACTATAGATGAAAACCTAAAATTTGACACACATATTCAACTCAACATCAAGAAAACACATAAAAAACTAGGCCTGTTATATAGAAACATCCACTATCTCTCTCCTTCTTCTACACAAACCCTCTCCACTACCTATCTTCTTCCCTCACTAATGTATGGTGCCCCTCTATTAACTAACTTATCTGCCTCCATCTCCTCAAAAATGGAAAGTTATTATAATAAAATTTCAAAATTCACCATCAAAGCCAAACACTCCTCAGTTATTGGATGCGCCACATGGGTTACCTGTTTTGGAGCCCTCAGAACATATATGTGATGGTGAGTGACATCTGCAACAGGGATACGGTAGGTATAAGGAAGGTGACGTACACGTGCCTGTCCACATGAACAGGTGTCAGCATCAACACAGCCACACTCTCACAGGGATGCACTTAGCAGGGCCAGGATTACAACTCATCAGTAGTGGGATTGCCACAAGACATCACTGTTCAGGTATCCCATGCACCACATGGGTCATATGGGGGTTATATGGGTAAAGGGTATGGGGAGGTGTCTGACATCAGACAGCATGCTACAGTATGCCCATGGGGGTTGTAGGGAGTGTGGATATGAACATATGCACTATACAAAACACATAAACACACAGGGTGCCAGTACTGACATGCATGGGTCCATGTCTGCACGGGTGTGTGGTGGTTGACTGTGCCAGACAGCTGCATAAGGCTAGGCAATGGGTATACCTTGGCATCAAGCCACATGACAATGGTCTGAATTGTGGCTCAGGCCTGTAGTGTTTGCATTTTCCCACACAGGTGGGTATTGTATCCCCCATCCAGTCACCTGGGTGACTATTGTGTGTGGCCAATGCTGTGCATCGCTTGCCATGTATGTGTTCCTTAGTCCATGACATGGATGGTGTCTGGGATGTGCAAACCTCCCACATGCATGTACAGATTATCATCAGATGTGCCAGTCTTGCCCACCTGTGGTGGGAACTGGTAATGGGCAGCAGGTTCACCCTGTACCTACAATGATAGCATGGTAACGGCATTCCCTGGTGTCAGTGGCATATGTCAATACAGAGCATGTTGTCAGGCATGGTATTTCTATTGTGGGTCACATGTGATAGCATCACAGGTTTTTCAGGTGTCCATTGTGGAACATGGGGAAGGTACACTGTCTGCATGTACGTGCATATTGGACAGATGGACAGGGTGCCATGCCCTCTGTAGTCCACTGCTTTCACCCCATAGTTCCTATCAGTGGCCAATATGCAGTGTACTACTCACATATTGGCTATTGCCTAGGCATGTGTGTGTGTGTGTGTGTGTGTGTGTGTGTGTGTGTGTGTGTGTGTGTATGAGATATGGGTTGAGAGTGTTCTCTGGGTAATACTCGGGTTGCTAACTGTGATTGTCTGGCATTGCTGTCACATGTATGGGTATGGCTTTGCATCCCCGCCTTTCAGCTATTTCACATCTGTTATCCCTGTATGGTGGACATTGTGATATATAGTAGGGCCACCATATAAGAAATATGCAAAGCACACTCCACATTGGCCACACACTCACAACCACCTCAACACATGGTACGGGTTACAAACACACACACCTGTCATATCTGGGAGTAGAACCCCTATCTAACTAGTTTATTACACTACAGCACTATGCAGTTATAGTACACACCACAGAGATTACTGGAGTACTGTTTCCCCAAAAGTGTATATCACATTGGATGACATCACACTATAGCCCTAACTACTTTATCACACTACAGCAGTACACAGTTACAGGGTGCACTACGGAGATTACTGGGCTACAATCTTCCATGAGGTGTATTTCTAGGTGGGTGACATCAGGAGCCTTGCCAAAGTTGAGTATATGAATTGCAAGGAGTGTGAGTACCCTAAAAAGCATGGCTCTCTACACAGTCAGAGACAGACAGACACACACACACAGTTGCCAAGTCTGGGGTTAGAACTCCTACCTAACTAGTTTATCACACGACAGCAGTAAGCAGTTATGGGACATGCCATGGAGATTACTGGGCTGCAACTCTCCAAAAGGTGTATTTCACATTGGATGACCTCAGCAGGCTTGTCATAGTAGGGCTATGGGGAGGCAGTGTGTGTGCATGGGCTATAACCCATTCATCTAGGGTTTGACATGCCACATGCAGGCACACACGGGGTCATATTTCCCAGGTACATGTATACAGCTGCTATATGACTACATCCTTGTACAGTCATGTTGCACAGCTGGCACGTGCACCACATAGTCTGTAATGCTGACAGATACTGGTGGCTAGTATCTGCAGTGAGTGACATCTGCACCTCATGTGTTTGGGGCCCTTTGGCTGTATGCTGGGTGGGACAGGCCTGGATGGCTCCTTGTCACAGTCACCCTCTTCCACACATCTATGTACATCTACCTTTAGCTTATTATAGTGTGTTGTCCTGACATATATGTCTGTATTCCTATCCACTGTGTGTGCAAGGCATGAGTGGTGTATACTACCGAGTGTCTGCACTAACAACTGCAACTGCCAGGTATGTCTGGTCCACTGGTGTTTGCAGACATGGCCTTCATGTGTTTAAGTGTGTGAGCATGCCTAGTATGACCTTTCAGTATGTTGTTGACTGACATTGCCTTCATTTCTCTAAGTGCGTCAGCATACCTAGTATGGCCATCTGTATTGAATGTGTGGATCGTGTCCAGGTAGTTTGTGCTGCAGTGCTGACCTTTGTGTTGTACACAGACAGGTAGCATGCTGACTCTGCAGGGTATCCATCAATCGTTTGGCTTTGACTGTTACTACATGTCTGCATATCAGGGGGCACACCTGACAGTTTCTGTATTTCTACACAGGACTGGGAGGGGGCACCTGATTGTTATTACATTACTATGTAAGATGGGAGGGCACACCTGACTATTTCTACATTTCTACACATGATTGGGGGGCACACCTAACTGTTATTACATTACTATGTAGGATGTGGGGGGCACACGTAACATTTGTACACATTTGCTATGAGTGTACTAGTATGTCAGGTACTCCATTTCATTCTGTATTGCTAGCTATCATGCTGACAAAAGGCATAACAGTGTACTGCAGATCATGGCATTGGTTGCCCTACATATTATTGTCTGACTTCCTACCCTTCAGAACTAACATCCCACTGCCTGCCCTGCTGTGGTCTGTCTGTGTAGGCCTGGGGGGGAGGTTAACCATAGCCATCATTCAGGGCCATGGCACAGGCTCTGTCTAGATTTGTCTACACCTGTCCTGCTGGCTGAGATTGTTGCTGGGTATGTGAACCATCCTGACTGGCATGTGTGAGTCATATGGGCACACGTCACTCAGCACATTTCCTACAATGGGTTTTGTCACCCTGTGTAGTACTGGCTACTATGGTGACTCCAGTATGTGTTACAGATGTCATGGCGCCACTATGGGTGTCTATTGTCTGCTGCCATAGCATTCAGCCACCCAATTCCCTTGCATTCTCACATCCATACCATAGCTACAGTTAATGATACATTCTACTCCATTTGGCAATTGGTAGGTTGATTGACTTACCTTAAGGGTGTGCCAGACTTGCGGATGTTGCTGGAGGGCTGCCTATGTCGGATGCACATAGTGCACTCTCTATACATGGTTGAGCACAGATAGTGTCATGTTTGGAATCCCTTTTACTGTATGTGCAAGTCAGAGAGAGGTGTTATTCCCTGGGTCCCTACTGTGTCAGTGCATAGTATTCTGATGAAGTTCATTCATTTGGACGAAACCTAGGTTAATTTGTTTTGGGATCATGCAATAAACTTGGTTTTAATCAATGCTGTGTTGGGGTCGTTTTGGCACACAGTTTTTCACAGCGTGGATCTTGACTGTCGTTTTGTACTTAGTGGATTTGCTGAGAGTATTCTTCCCGGTTGGTCGGACCTCCTTGTCTTTTTGGCGTTTTTGGTGTGTCAGTGCATGTGCTATGCATCGCCTCTTTGCCGCAACCACGGCATACTGGGCACACCTCCATCTGCCTACTGGAGCATCATAGTCAGTATGATAGGTTAGAATACAGAAGGAAATGGAGTATCTATCATACCAGTACAGTCATAGCAAATGTGTGCAAGTGCCAGGTGTGCTCCCACATCCTATGTAGACATATAGAAACAGTAAGGTGTGCCCCCCAATCATGTGGAAATGTAGAAACAGTCAGGTGCCCCCCCCCCAAACTTGTGTAGAAATATAGTAACAGTCAGGTGTACCCCCACTCCCATGCAGACATGTAGAAACAGTCAGGTGTGCCCCTACCCCCGATTCAGCATAGAAATGTAACAGTCACGTGTGCACCCCCCCTAATCTGGTGTAGAAATGTAGAAACAGTCAGGTGTGCCCCCCACTCCTATGTAAACATGTGGAAACAGACAAGTCTGCCCCTTCCCCCAATCCAGCGTAGAAATGTAGTGACACTCAGGTGTGCACCCCCCAATCCTGTGTAGAAATATTGTAACATGTATGAGTAGGTATAATACGAGTGGAGCACAGATGCCCAGAGGTAGCCAGGGTAGCAGGATAGGTCATAGCATTTGCACAATATGCAGGTCTATGTGTGTTTCATAATGTGTGAGAGTGGTCAGTATGCATGCATGTTGAGGTAAGACCTTGTGGCCATTGCCCCCTACTGTTGATGACAGGGACAAGCCCTCAATACTGTAGTGCCAAAGACAATCCCCACCCGTATAACACATGCTAGCAGTAAGCCATTGTAAGTGTATGGTGGTAATATGTGTCACCATCTGAAAGACTGACATGGCATGGCTGTTGGGTTAGATATACAAGCAGTACACAGGGGAAAGTACCCTGGACATACAGTATATATTGTGTCACTGTGAAATGGTGACACCCTTGGATTTCTACATATAGGTATGCATCACACTAACTGGACCTGTAGTAGGGGAGACTGGTGATGTCTGCCTAAACACCTGCAGATCACAAAGGAGGTAGGACTGATATATTTGGAATCAGATGATGTACCTGCACATGCCAGCATAACTGGAATGCCCCATGCATATCTGTGTGTCAGATGCAAGTAGTGTCCATAGCACACATGCACCCAGCCACACAAACACCACCCACAGGCACCTCTCTGGTAACATCACTGCTGTGGGAATGGGTACAGTAAGACCACACCTGTATATGGCAATAGCACAAAGACTGCAGTATGCAGTTCAGGTGTCCCATGCAGGTGTGTCCCTAGATGTAGGTAGAATCCTGCAGGCATCTACACCACCTGATCAAGACTGATAGAAGGTATTGACATGAACAACTATCACACCTACCCTGTCACCCCAGGGGAATATACTGTATGGTGATCTGGGACTGTAGGACTGACAGAATGCAATGGCCTGCCACATCTGGCCTGCAGCAACAATTAATGCCCCACAGGCTTCTGCCAAAGGCCTATGTCTCACATGTACTGCCAATGCATGTTATGTCATGGACACCCAATAACAACATAACACACTCCACATAAGTCATATGCAAGGCCAGGTGGACTAACCACAGTAACATGTCCACCATGACCCACTGCATGAACTGTGGACCAACACTAACACACACCTGTAATGGGATGATACCCTTAGGAAAAGTATCAAAGAATGTATGCATAATGTATGGAAGAGGTTAGAATAACAAAGGGGGGTTTGGGAGCATGGTCAGCATGGAATGTGCAGGGTCCGACACCAAGCTGTGTGCACACACTATCCCCTGGCTGCAAACACATAAATGGGTGGCTACACACCTACCTTTACACCACAATATGGTAAATGTCCTGACCCATGGCCCCCTGCCTCTAGCTGACATGTGTGAATCTGTACAGCTGTGAGGCATTGCCACAGGAAGATAAGCCCATACTGTCATGTTGATGGGCGGACAAGTATGGAATCCTCTGCCAGCACTGTACCAAGGTGCTGAACCAGATACACAAACCAAGCACCAAGTGTCTGTAGCTCCCCCTCAACAATGGTATAACTTATCATGAATACGTAGGCGTCTGCCCACAATGCCGGACACAGCTGCAGTCACCTTTGTCCCCCAAGTCATCACTCTGAGCAAGAATGCCCACCTGACAGTACATGAGGACAGAGAACATCACTGTGTATAACAGTACACATGTCTAAATATCTCTGCTAACAGCAGTACCATGCAGCTGAAGCAACACAGACATAATCACCTACAGTACACAGTATCCCCTGCACAGTTTGTCCCCATATTGCCAAATGATCAACGGATACCCTGCAGAAGCAGGATGCTACCTGTAGGTATACAACACAAAGGTCTGCACTGCAGTACAAACTACCTGGAATCGATCCACACATTCAATATAGAAGGGCATACTGGGCATGCTCACACACTTAGAGAAATGAAGGCCATGTCAGTCAACAACATATTGAAAGGTCATACTGGGCATGCTTACACACTTAAACAAATGAAAGCCATGCCTGCAAACAAGAGTGGACCAGACATATCTGGCAGTTGCAGATGTTAGTGCAGACACTCGTCAGAATGCACCACTCATGCTTTGTACACACACTGGATAGGAATACAGGCATATATCCAAGGACAACACACTATAATAAGCCAAAAGTAGACATATATACATAGATGTGTGGAAGGGAGTGACTGTCACAGGGGGCATCCATTATGAGGCCTGTCCCACCCAGCACACAGCCAAATGGCTACAATCACATGAGGTTCAGATGTCACTCACTGTAGACCTTAGCCAATGGTATCTGTCAACATTATGGACTATGTGGTGCAAGTGCTAGCTGTGCAACATGACTGTACAAGGAAGTAGTCATCTAGCAGCTGTATACATGTACCTGTGGAATGGAACCCTGCTTGTGCCCACATGTGGTGTGTCCACCTCTAGATGAATGGGTTATGGCCCATGCACACACACTGCCCTCCTCATAGCCCTACTATGACAAGCTTGCCGAAATATGCCCTTGTGAAAGGTGTAGGCTAGTAATCGCCATGGCACTTCCTATAACTATGTAGTGCTGTAGTGTGATAAACTAGTTAGATAGGCATTCTAATCCCAGACATGGCAAGTGTGTGTGTGTGTGTGTGTGTGTGTGTGTGTGTGTGTGTGTGTGTGTGTGTGTGTGTCTGTGTAGAGAGCAATGTTTTTAGACTAGACACACTCACTACAATTCAAATGCCCTACTTTGGCAAGGCTGCTGATGTCATACACTGTGAAATACACCTTTCAGAAAGTTGCAGCCTAGTAACCTCCATGGCACATCCTATAACTGTGTACTTTTGTAGTGGGATAAACTAATTAGATAGGAGTTCTAATCCCAGACATGACAAGTGTGCGTCTCTGTCTGTGTAGAAAACAATGCTTTTTAAGCTAGTCACACTCACTACAATTCAAATGCCCTACTTTGGAAAGGCTGCTGATGTCATACACAGTGAAATACACCTTTCAGAAAGTCGTAGCCCAGTAATCTTCATGGCACATCCTATAACTGCATACTGCTGTAGTGTGATAAACTAATTAAGTAGGAGTTCTAAACTCAGACATGGCAACTGTGTGTGTGTGTGTGTGTGTGTGTGTGTGTGTGTGTGTGTGTGTGTGTGTGTGTGTGTGTGTGTGTGTCTCTATATGTGTAGGGAACAAGGCACTTTATGCTAGTTACACACACTATGATTCAAATGCCCTACACTGGCAATCCTGACGATGTCATTCACTGTGAAATATACCTTTGAGGAAGGAGTACTCCAGTAATCCCTGTGATGCATCCTATAACAGCTTCATGCTGTAGTGTGATATAGAACTCTGGTAGGGGTTCTATTCCCACACATGGCAGTTATGGATGTTTTGTGTGTGTTCAATGTCTGTGTAGGGAGCAATGCATTTAAGCCTAGCCACACTCATTATAATTCAAATGCCCTACTTTGGCAATCCTACTGATGTCATTCATTGTGAAATACACCTTTGGGGAAGGAGCACTCCAGTAATCCCTGTGGTGCATCCTATAACAGTTTCATGCTGTAGTATGATATAGAACTGTGGTAGGGGATCTATTCCCACACATGGTAGCTGTGTGTGTTTCTCTGTCTGTGTAGGGAACAATGCATTTTAGCCTAGCCACACTCACTACAATTCAAATGCCCTACTTTGGCAATCCTGCTGATGCCATTCATTGTGAACTACACCTTTGGGGAAGAAGAACTCCAGTAATCCATGTGGTTTGTCCTATAACAGCTTCATGCTGTAGTGTGATATGGAAACCTTCCAGGGGTTCTATTCCCATACATGGCAGTTGTGGAGGTTTTGTGTGTGTGCCTATGTCTGTGTAGGGAGCAATGCATTTTAGCCTAGCCACACTCACTACAAGTCAAATGCCCTACTTTGGCAATCCTGCTGATGCCATTCATTGTGAACTACACCTTTGAGGAAGAAGTACTCCAGTAATCCATGTGGTGTGTCCTATAACAGCATCATGCTGTAGTGTGATATGGAAACCTTGCAGGGGTTCTATTCCCACACATGGCAGTTGTGGAGGCTTTGTGTGTGTTCCTATGTCTGTGTAGGGAGCAATGCATTTTAGCCTAGCCACACTCACTACAAGTCAAATGCCCTACTTTGGCAATCCTGCTGATGTTATTCATTGTAATATACACCTTTGGGGAAAGAGTACTCCAGTAATTTCCATGGTGCGTCCTATAACTGCATAGTGCTGTAGTGTAATAAGCTAGTTAGGTAGGAGTTCTGATCCCAGACATGACAGGTGTGTGTGTTTCGGTGTTTGTAAGTTGTATCCTGTGGGGAGGTGGTTGTGAGTGCGTAACAACTAGATTCAATGTGAAATGGGCTTTGCATTTTTCTTATATGGTGGCCCTAGTGTATATCACAATGTCCATCATACAGGGATACCAGATGTGAAATAGCTGAGAGTCTGGGGTGCAAATCCCCTACATGGCAAACAAAGTTAGCAACCCTAATATCACTCAGAGAGCACTCTCAACCCATGTCTCATACACACACACACACTTGCCTAGGCAACAGCCACTGTGTTGGTAGTACCCTGCATATTACCCACTGATAGTAACAATGGTGTGATTGCAGTGGTCTGCAGAGGGCATGGCACCATGTCCATCTGTCCAATAGGCACGTACATGCTGACAGTGCACCTTACCCATGGATGGCACCTTACCCATGTTCCCCACTAGACACCTTCAACACCTGTGGTGCTATCAAATGTGACCCACAAAAGACATACCATGCCTGAAAAACATGCCCTGTATGGACAGATACCACTGACACCATGGAATGCCGGTATCATGCTATCAGTGTAGGTGCAGGGTAAACCTGAAGTCTATTAACAGTTTCTACCACATGAGGTCAGGACTGGCACATCTGATGATAGTAATCTGTGTGCACAACATGGACCAGACACCCCAGGTACAGTTCCACATGTCACTGTACATGCATGTGGGAGGTGTGAACATCCCAGACACTGACTATGACATGGACTAAGGAACACATACATGGCAAGCAATGCACAGCATTGGCCACACGCAATAGTCACCCAGGTGACTGGATGGTGAATACAATACCCACCTGTGTGGGCATATCCAATCACTGCACCCCTGAGCCACAATGCAGACCATTGTCATGTGGGCTGATGCCAAGGTATACCCATCACCTAGCGATGTATAGCTGTCTGGCACAGTCAACCACTACACACCCACGAAACAATGCATCCATGCATGTCAGCACTGGCAACTCCCACTGGCATACTGAAGCATGCTCTCCAATGTCAGACACGTCCACATACCCTTTGCCCATATAACCTCTGTATGACCCCTGTGGTACATGTGATACATCCACAGTAATGTGTTGTGGCAATATCACTAGTGATGAGTTGCATTCCTGTCCCTGCCAAGTGTATCAATGTGTGTGCATCCCTGTGAGAGTGTGGCTGTGTTGATACTGGCACCTGTTCATGCAGACAGGCACGTGTACTACACCTACCATATAGCTACCATATCCCTGTTGCAGATGTCACTCACCATCACATAGACGTTCTAAGGGCTCCTCAACATGTAACCTATGTGGCATATCCAATAACTGCATAGAAATGTAATAACACTACATATATGTCAGGGGTTTGATACCCTGTGCTGGTAGGTGTGTGATATAAACATGCTTAAGTTTTACTCTTCCACCCCTCCCTGACTTTACTTTGCCTCTGTCTGCCTCTCTCACTCCCTCTCTGGTGGATGAAGAGAGCTACACCTGCTTTGCTTAGGCAGCAGCATGTGTATTTTAAGTGATGCTCATGATCAGCTGATGGCCTCTGCGTGAATTGCAGCCCTCCTCTAGCTGATTGCTGTGGTAACATTCCCATTGCCAATTGCATGGAAACACACTCCAATATCTAGAACATCATGTTGGTGTTGGGCCTTTTCATTCACTGTGAGGAGGAACTTGTTCTATTGTTTGGCAAACAGCATCTCAGATGGATTGGGGATTTACCTCTAACAAAATACACTGGAAACAGGGCAATACACAGGAGGGGGATGTGCCTGACCTGACTACAGACTGTAAGTGCTGCTATACTGCATTTGGAGTAATGTTGGTTTAACAGGGTGTGTGTGTGTGGATACGGCTGTCCTACATGTTTTAATAACTGCCATATCAGTGCTATGTTTATGAGGAAACCCCATCAGTAGGGTCATCTGCAGACTCAGCAGTGTGTGGTGCTTTTTGTTTCATGTGTTACCCACAGAGCACCTATCTGTGAACTTCAAAAGGTAGTGTGAGGATTGCACTCTGTAGATGATGACAGCAGTGAGAGTTACTGACTTCATATCCTTCATAGGGCATATGTTGCAACAAACCCTGTTACAACAGCAAATGTATGAGGTTATCACAGTAACATGTCAATATTGGCCCTGTGTATGTGCCTCCAGCCACAACTCTGTCAACCTTTGTACATATAGGTTCATAGGTTCATAGGTTTATACTAGGCTATCTGCCCTAAGGCATTTATAAGCCTAGCCCAAATTTTTGTGGCTTACGCCACCCCTTATATGAAAAAATACTGTGCCCATTAGTTTGTTGTGCCTCTGTCCAGCAGTGACACAGAGATGATTCCCGGGATATAGGTTCATAGGTTTATACTAGGCTATCTGCCCTAAGGCATTTATAAGCCTAGCCCAAACCATGCAGTAAGAGGTACATATCTGCTGTACATCATAATTAGTGACATCATATCTGATAACAAGCCAGTGAGATATCAGACTGCTGCACATGTTATGTATAGTAGGGGTCATATTTGATGACATAACCTGGACATTCTGCGGTTGTGTGTACAGTACTGAAGTCTGTGTACGTAAGGTAAATGTCGACAGTGTGTGTATTGTCAATATGTACTGTGGCCTGTGTACAGACTGTGGTAGATGTCAGTGTTCCTGGTCCCATTCTATCTGTTATTACATGCTGCTCCACTGTATGTTACCCTCTCGGCTTACATGTTTGTAGGGCCATAAACACACATGTCCCGTACCACAGACAGGCATCGGACCACACTGTGTAGTGACCCAGTATATGTAGGGTTAGTGTGTGAGTGGTACATATGAGGATGGTGTCAAACAGATAGTCCATATACTGTAATATTATGCTAGCTTAGTATACATGGCTGTGGCTGTATTTACATTGACTGTGGTTATGCACTTTCACACTGATGTATCATCCTCTGTGCTATGACATGCATGTAGAGCCTGCTATATATAAAGTAGGGACCGTCCCTGATGATTTAAGTGACCACTCAGTGACCTATATAATCAGGCATAAGCATTTTAACCCTGATCTTTTCCTAAGTGAACTTAAGACATGTGATTGGTCACCAGTAAAATACCTCCCACTTGAGGAAGCTGTAAAATACTTTAATTCAAAATTTTTAGATCACCATGCACCAACACGTTCTATCAGAAATAAGACTAAATCTGCCCCATGGCTCTCAAAAGAAACCAGGCAAAAAATCCTACTTAGAAACAAATACTGGGCTAAATGGCGAACTACTAAAAACCCAATAGACCAACAAAAATTGAGACAGCTGAGAAATAATACAAAAAAGCTATTCTCTTGGATAAAAGAAACTTTTACTTCCAACTCCAGCAAACTCACCAAAATAAACCACAAAAGTTTTGGGCAGCATTAACAGACTTCTACATCCATGTCACTCCATTACACCAACCCCAGAAGGCACTAACCATGAGAATCCCAAGCAAACTGCCAATGCCTTCAATACCTTTTCACAGGGCCCATCCAATCCCTTGCCAATCAGCAATCCCCTGATAGTTCGACTCTGCCAACCTCCATTATTAGCTCACGCCCTTCATTTCAGTTGCAACCAGTTCCAACATCCCTCATTTGCACCCTTCTCCAAAAACTAAAACCAACCACCCCCTCAGCTAATCAACTACCTGAAGAATATCTGCAAAAAGCAGCTAAAGCCATATCCTATCCCATTTCCATACTGATTAACAGAACTATAAATGAAGGAACCATCCCAACTATCTGGAAAATCTCTCAGATTATCCCCCTACATAAAGATGGTAACCTAATGAATTTTCAAACTACCTCCCCGTAGCCTTGCTTTCTCCTTTGGCAAAAAATGGAAAAATGCATCCATAGGCAACTACTACACCACCTAATCCAAAACAACTTACTTGCTAATTGTCAACATGGTTTTAGACCATTCCACAGTACCACCACTGCCCTCTTATCCTTTCTGACTGCATTAACAAAAACCATAACATCAGCGTTCTTTCCTCTGCACTCTTTATCGATCTTTCTAAAGCTTTCAATATGGTAAACCACCAGCTACTTATAAATATACTCAAATCCCTTTCACTAGATACACTGGCTATACAATGGTTCCAATCTTACTTAGACAATAGACAGCAGGTTGTGCTATGGGATAATAATCTATCTACCCACCTCCCCATTACCCTTGGTGTCCCTCAAGGCTCTATATTAGGCCCACTCCTATTCTCCATTTTTATTAGTGACCAACACTCAGCAATTCCTCAAGCTACCTGTATACAATACGCAGATGATTCCACAATAATATACTCAGCCACTTCTCCATCTGAACTACAGTCCCTAACCTAAAAGGCATTTAATACAGTTGAAAAATGGTTTCTACAGCTCTGCCTCCTCTTGAACCCCAAAAAAACAAAACTCTTGCTCTTCACTCCTACCCAAAAGTCCACCCCAGTAGATTTCACAGTCATATCTAATAATGTCACTCTCATATCTCCTGACCCAACCACCAAACTCCTAAGAATAACAATAGTCAACCTTAACTTTGACACATATTAACAATACAATAAAAACAGTCAGTAGAAAACTGGGCTCCCTCTATAGGATCAAACCCGTCCTTACTCCGTTAGCTAGAACTACTATTGCCCACACTCGTCTAATCTCTACACTCCTCTATGCCTTGCCTATATATAATCTGTCAAAAAAATAACCTCAACAAACTGGAAAACTCCTACAATAATATTGCTAGATTTGTCACTGGCACTCCATTTAGAACCCACCACTGTCATAATCTAAAGCAGCTAGAATGGCTAGAACTACAAAATCAGCTTCAATTTCACCAGCTTACCATTGCCCACAAGACCCTTTACCAACCTACCAATACTCCAATACTTTCGAGCCTCATTGCTCACTATAAAAATCTTAAAAACTTACATTCATCAAATAAACCACTTGTTTGCATAACTAAATCCAACAACATGGCAGGAGACTCTCTGTTCTCTAACACTGCTGGGAAAAACTGGAACCTACTTCCCAGTGAACTTTCATCACTGTCCTCAATATCACTTTTCAAATAGAAACTGAAACTATACCTTAGAACACATTGGTTATGCCCCTGTACTAACCCTGACTAACTGACTCTCTTTTTTATTACTGGGCACTGCTTACCTATTACTCTTTTGTACTAAGTCCAGTTTCCTTGATAACCAAAGAGAGCATGATTTTGTAAATTAAGTGAATGTATATAGAAACATCATTCTAATGTATATTTTTAGTGTTTGTGTTAAGTTTGTTAAATAGTAAGGTATTGTACTATTGAAATTTATTTATTTATATAGGGAATACGGAAAGGAGGTTAAACCATAGGATTTATGAACATTGTTATAGCATTACAAAAAAAGACGAAAAAAATTCACTTTTTAAACATGTTAACTGTAACCCTTCCCATTGTTTTAGGTTTGCTGTTTTAGAAGTAGTTAATATGGATTTTAGAGGGGGGGGGGGTTGGACGAATAAACTATTAAGGGCAGAAACTAGGTGGCAACTTAAGTTGAATGCCACAGAATTTCCAGGTATCAACGATGCCATCAGTATTAAACCTGAACTTAGATTCAGAGCTACAAAGCTGTGACACATCAGTTTTAACATTCACAGTTGTTTTTAAACAATACCTTTAATTTTAGAAATATTGCATTTTAAAAAGTACTTGTATAAATTAATGATTATTTTACATTGCCATTTTAAATGTTAATTAATTGCTTATCAGATTCATTACCAACAAGTATATAATGAGATGAGACCATGAAATTGTGTTCTGAAGAAGTCATTTGACGAAAGCGCTTGACTATTGTGGATTTTTTTCCCTTTTGTGGATGTCATATATTTTTTTGTGATTTGAAAAATAAATATTTACTTGGGTTGTAGTACATTGGCTTCAGAAGTGGACATTTTCTTTTCAATTGTGCTCTTTTTCCACTTTTGCACCCCTTGTTTGGTTACAAGGTATTGTACTATTATCATCCGTTAAAATATTGTACTTTGCCAACATTTTTATAATTATGTTATTAGACCGTATCTTTCCGGGCCTCTACTGAAAATGGACATATATCCAGTTAGACTAGCATGGTCAACAAATGTAAAATAAAAATAAAATAAAAATAAATAAATAAATAAAAAATATGCAGGTACATGTGCATTCCCCCATAGGAAATGTGGCCAGTATGGAGCCAGTCTGCCTATTGCCTGCACAGTGCTTTGTTACATGCCTAGCAGCTTAGTGTACTTACCCAGGGGAATGTTATGTCCAGATACTTGCCAGACATACTGCTGCCGAGCCTCCCTTAACAGTCATGTATGCCATACAGAGCAGTGGGATACTGTACAGATGTATGTCAATATCTAGTGGGTAGTATGTGGCCATGGCATCTTTGTACCATAAGTTATTATGTGTCAGGACAGACAGAGGTGTGTGAATGCATAGCCTATGGGGGCAAATGTATACCAGTCATTATGCGTTATACCCATCTACATGGCTGTTAACATGCACATTGTCAAGCTTGGTCCACATGTCTTGCACTAAGGGGTTCTGTGTATACCTCTGGACTGCCTAGAGTGTGTCAATATGTCCACATATATTGGCCGATATCTCTGCTGTAGTCCACAGGAGTGTTACGTGCTAGCAACTCTACTGTACTATGATGTCCTTAGGATGTCTGTCAGTAGTCAATGGCGCACATGTTAAAAGCAGATGTGACCTCCCACACACACCATATCTGTGAAGACTATCCCTATTATAGTAGCAATACTCTACAAATATACCTGCTATACATACCTGACATCCACTTGCACTAAGAAGTTGGGACTATAGGGGCTGAGTTAGGGCTACACTCCATGTTCAGGACATATGGTGAAAATATATGTATATATAATTATCCAGATATCTATCTAGATATATACACATATACATATTGACATATAAAGATGGATATGTACATATATGTGTATATATTTCTATACATATACAGACAGGGATACATATGCACATATACATATGGATATCTACATATATATTGACAGTAGTAGGTATATCAGAATAGATATGTATGTACATATAATTATAGATATTTACATATATACCAACATAACTAGGCGTATCTGTACACATAGGATGTGCATACATATATAGCTATATATATATATATATATATATATATATATATATATATATATATATATGTGTGTGTGTGTGTGTGTGTGTGTGTGTGTGTGTGTGTGTGTGTGTGTGTGTGTGTGTGTGTGTGTGTGTGTGTGTGTGCATACGAAGAGATGTACACATGGCCATATATATGTAGCACTATACAGATGTGTATACAGACATATGCATGAGCCAGAGGCTGAGGATGGGCCATACATTTGACACCATGTGTGTGGGTGAGGGTTATACTGTGGGGAGCTGGGCGTGGTGATGTGGTGTGTGTAGGTATGGGGTTGACCTAGGTGTGTTTGCATACTGTGTGGGTATGTATGCACACAGTTCTGCCATGTGGCTACCCTACACAGTTGTTTATGGACAGCTGCAGACCATGCCTGGCAGGGTGTGCAGTTCACTGCCTCCGGCCACAGACACATGGACTGTGCCTGCCAGGAGTTCAATGGGCATGGCAAGGTAAAGTCTGGATGTGCCACTCTCACCTGACCATGACAAATGTCCGCTGGCACCAGGTCCCTCCTGGGACTGGCCAGGACCACATGCTCATAGCCTGCTGTGGTGTAGTGTGGACAGCGCCCCCCCCCCACAGTGCCAGGGCTCATACTGCCACTATGGGAGCCCCTTGGTGTCCTAGCACATCCACAGTGACTACCAGTTGTTGGTGTTGCTGGCCTATGTCCATGCAGCCATCACCACACTCCCATCACGGACATGCCACGGTTGATGAGGGCCATCATCTCACCAGACTATCTATCCATGAACTCAGTTAATCCACGGATGGCACCAGCCAGTTCAAGGGCATTGTCATTTGCAGATGTGAGAGCAGCCCTCTGCAGCCTCAGGACCTGTCTGTGGTAACATTCTATACATGCCATGACAGCCTGAAACATGCAGCTGCTGGTACCAGCTATGTCGCCTCTGCTTGGGGCATGATGTCCAGTGGCCCTACCACGAGCACCTTGGGACATCTGCCTATGTGGTGCCCTGCCAGACATCTGGCAATGCCTGATGTTACCGGACACAGTAGGCATGGTTACCACACTTTCCTGTGCACTGCCACTGAACATCAGCTGTCCCTCCACTATGGCCACTGGTGATAGGGTGTGTATAGGCACTGAAACTGTGTGTGGAGTTGGGGTGGCTAAAAAGGGGATGTCAAATGTTGGCGCAGTGTCAGCCCCTGACAACCCCACCTGCACCTCAACATTATTATCATCATCTTTGGTGTCTGTATGGGCACCAACATCATGCGTGTAGGAGGGACCCTGATCCACCTTGCCACATTTGAGGGAAAACAATAAATGCACTTTAAAACCTGTAGAGCATTGCCTAACAGTACACGCACGCACACAAGCACACGCACACACACACACACACACACACACACACACACGCACACACACACACACACACGCACACACACACACACACACACACACACACACACACACACACACACACACACACACACACACACACCTCTGTAATACCTACCTGTCCATGGTTTTACAGACAGTCCCACGTATATGTCCATGTGGTACCACATCCTGCATCACACTTGTTAACATACACACATTGTTGCCACTCATTAACATATCAGTCCTCTAAATGCCTACACAAGTGGTCACAACACAAGGCCTGTTGCAACTTTACCTGCCTGACCTGTGTGTAGTGGTTTTACATGGCCTCACTGGTGTCATTCGGTATGCACCTTCTGTATGTCCAGACATAATGAGCATGGCCCCTATATGAGTGGGCTGCTATGTTCTATCCATAATATCACACACTGGTGTGTAATGTTTATGTAATGGTCAGTACATGCCAGATATGCTGCTCCTTCAGCCTATTATGTGACAACTGTAATATTTGGATACACTCCCTGGTGTTGACTAGTACTTCCCCAATGCATCTGTAGTGCTGCATATGTGGGTTGTAGGTGACATCTCTGCTTAATACGATATTAAAGGGTGTACCTGGTGTCTACCTTCCCTCTGGATGCCTGTTCCATGCTACAGACCATATTATACTATCAGCTGTCCTGTGATTACACACATGACACATATTCCTGGTGTGTAATGTGGCAGTCCATGTACATGCACTGCATGATCCCAGAGGGAGGTACTGCTGTATGAACACCCCACAATCACACATGTCCATGCATGGCCAGCCACACAAACACACACATGCACACAAGCATCCTACATCACACAAACACACACATGCACACAAGCATCCTACATGCATCAACCTCCCTCTACTTCAAAAGAGTGATCCTACAGACAAACTGACTATCCAATAGGATGCACACACACATACAGGTGAGGTTGCGAAATGAAAGTACACACAGTCCTCCTATTACCCTCTGTCAACATGCATAACATACGGTACCCGACAGCATGCAATGCAGCTATAGTCAATCCATGCTAGCAACAGTGTACATGTGTGTGATGCATGTGCTGCGTCACTAGGTGAAGCCCTTTCCCCTGGATACCACTGTGCCCATGAACACAATATTTCTGTGTACCTGTTCTGCACCCTGCCATGTACTGTGCATCACACTTCACAGGTGTACGGCCCATTGCTGAATGTGTACTACTTTGTCGGTTATGTAAGCTTTAATGCTCACAGCCCCTATGTTTTCCAGCAACACATACCTGGTATGATATGTGGACAGATGCCATTTGTGAATGCCTGATGTCTGATGTACAGCTCTCAACATCAGCGGACCATGTATGACCAATCCAATACTCTTACACTGACAACCATCAGAGCATACCATGGCTATGAGGGGTGTACACACCTTTATTGACTTGACGCACCCATCCTTGATCTGCCATGGGACCACATCACCGCATATCTTAGCAGTACATGAGCCCAATATGTGGCGTATGTCCTGTACTTTCACATGCAGTGTCTACGGATTGTGTTAGGTGTGCGACTACTGACCGGGATGCATAGACACCGTGTGGATATATGTGTGCACACCCTTATCATGATGGTTTATCGCACCTCTTGTGTGTACTACAGCAGTCACTACTCCTGGCAGGGGTATACCAGTGTGGGCCATCCGCATTTGCCAGTGTATGTTCAGTCTACTCTACACATGTCCCCTATTCTGCTTGATTGAAAGGTCTACTCATGTGCACATCCCATGGTGTTCACACACTGATGTCACTATTGCTGTGGGGGTAGGGTTACGGCTGCCACAGATACTGAACCTGACTATGTGCAGATAGAGCCATTCCTACCATCTTTAGGATCCCTGCTGCAGTGCACTGGTGTGTCATGCTGACACCCCATCCTTCAGCCTTTATGCAGATGCATGACATGCATGCCCAACATGTGTGTCACTTTTCAGTGTCTCTTACACTGAACACCACATGTTATAGACCTGACCCAGCTGATAAAGTGGACTACTGTAATGCCTTATGCCATAGTGTATCTCTGCAGCAGTTGCCATTGTCCTACAGGTATATACACTGGTGTTGCACTGTATATGGGTGTTGTTCCGAGCATGTCCCTACTGTAAGCCATGTCTCGCCCCATTATGTTACTCCCTGTGGGCACATTAAGCAATGATAGGATGTTAGTTGTCATGCAGATGTCTGACATACCCTTCCAATACCCCATCATGGTCACCCCTGTGATGCCATGCATTTCACAGCAACAATATGTGCACATGTACAGCATGTATTCAGGGTAGGTGTGTTAGATGTGGGCATGGAATCTACCATTGCCATTACATGCCCGGTGTGTTGGCAAGCATCTGCATAAACCATACTCACCAGCTACAGGCTGCTGCCTTGGTGGTATCCTGGAGGGACATACATAAGAGAGTGAGAGATGCAATGTCAGTGGCCACTACAGGGTGAGTGCAGTATTACAATATATCAATGGTACATTTCCAGAATGCTACCACATCTGGACATCTGCTTATCACTACAATGCAGCAATACAATATATCTATTGCATGTCAGATATGCATGATCTACCTGTAGCGAAGTGGATGTGTATGCAACAGTGGTCTACTGATGTGCCCTGTGTCCATAACTGCATGCTCCTCGGCCAGTGTGTGGGTGCCACCCATCTCCACAAAGGTGTCCAGTGGTTGGTGGCTGGCCTGATGGGCAGGTGCCATGAGGCTAGACAGGAGCTCTTCCACACATGTCAGGGGGAGATGGATGGCATGGTCCCCCTGTGGTGAGGTGATTTCCCCCGGACTGTAGCAGCACATCTTAGGGCATTGTGAAGCAAGTCAGTACAATAATGGACCTGCTCATAACTGCAGTTGTGTAGTCTGATATCATTGACCCTGTGGACTAGGTCATTCTACAAGACAGTCCACTCCTGCTGTTCATGGGCAGATCTGCCATACAGCACTGGGTAGTGATGGATCAGGTGTGCAATAAGCACATCATTCTCAGCTGTCAAATAGGTAGGCAAGCATGCATGTGACATCTTGGCTGAAAGACATAAAGATGGAAATAGGTTTGAGCAACTACAAACAATATCGGACCAAACCGAATAAACTTTCTAACAATGAACAAAGTATCAGCGGCCAACAAACTTGAAGGAATCCACACAGCCAGATCAATATTAGCTCTTTCTTTCACTTTTTATTTTAAACGTGAACTTCTTCAGAAAAAACGGGAGATCTCCCCTACTCCCGTTTTATACCAAATAACAGGAAATGATGTACATTTGTAATTTTCCAAGTAATTTACCAAATACTTTTTGATAGATGTTAATAATCAAACTCGGCAATTTCAAATTTAACAAACATACATACATATGTATGTTTAAACACACGTATGTAAATAGTATCTCACCTTTATCTACATATCAATTCATAAAATATGATTATAATAGTGATGATTAATAAAAAATTAATATTTAAAAAACCTTTTATAAATAATTGATTACTTATTTTCAGATCTCTCTATACAATGCTATAAAATAGTAATAAACTATAAGAAAAATGTAATAACATGTATGTTTATGTTTAAATAATTTTTGACTTTGAAAATAACAAATTAACTGATACATGACAATTACACCTTTCATCATAAATATAAATATAAATCAATTGTTGTGTTTTGTAATTTCTCGTACAGATATTTCAAAATGAATAGTAAATACCTTTACTTCATCTAAACCATAACGGAATCTAATGAAATGTTAATACATATACTTGTAGATGTCTATATGTACCAATACATATATATGCATATAATTGTTTGTTTACTTATTTTCCGTTCATACCTATATCATGCAAAATAGTTCCTCTATTACACAATTTGATCTAACATGATAATCTATAATGTTAAACTTTGGTTTTATAAAGTTAGTATTTTGTATGTAATAACTATGATTAATTACCTCTGTGTCAAGAAACATTTTATATTTATTGCTTCATTCAACCCCGGAGGTTCATCCGCTCCTAAACACAACTGCCATAGTGTCTCTTTCTGTTCTAACTTGTTGTTTGTGTCTCCTAATAATAAGCCCTTCTCAACAAAATCTAGAACAAAAAATTCAAACGTTTTGAAATCTAAACATAACTGGGAGTGTCTTGCTAGGGAATTGTTTCTATCTTTATTTTTAATTGCTAAAATGTGCTCGTAAATCCTACGTTTTAATGCCCTCTTAGTTTTACCTATATAATAACTGTCACATGTCACGCAGGTTGCAATATACACCACGTGATCACTGTGACAGTTAAAATACTTCTGTGCCCAAAATGTTTTATTTAAATGTTTCAATGTCACAAAAGAGGTGTTACTAACGTAACGACATTGTCTGCAGTCTTTACACGCAAACGTTCCTTTCTTGTTACTAATTTCTCTTGTAGGTACCTTTCTTACATTGTTGTTATATTCTAAAATGTTTTTTATGTTGATCACATTTTTGTATGTAAAGTTTGGTTTTAACCCTATACAAGACATAAGATCTCTGTTACCAAGAATTATCCTCCAGTTTTTTTCTATATAATTTCTCTAATGAACCCCATTTCATTAGATATTGGAAGAGGGAAGGCGGTGTGAAAATCACTTCCATCTCTCCTTTTTTCTGTATTTTCAATTGAAATTTCTTGCATTGCTTCAGTGTTAATGGTGGTCAAAATTGGCTTGGCTATACCATCTCTAAGTTTTCTTACTTCTTTTTCTAACCTCTTTATCCAATGTCTTTTATAACCTCTTTCCAATAATAAGTTTCTTAACAACAGTAATTCTTCATAATAAATTTTATCTTCTGATGTTAGCCTACTCAGCCTAATCATTTGGCCTTTGATGACATTTTTCTTCATGTGTATTGGATGAAGACTGTCTTTGTGTAGGTATTGATTAGTAAAATATGGTTTTCTGTATATTTTACTATGTAGGATTTTTTCTGTTAGGTCCATGTATAAACATATGTCAAGATAGTTAATTGACCTTCCATAACCACTGTGTTTAAATAACAAAAAACTTGTTGTCTTGTTTAGGTCATCCACCATGTTGTCAAACTCAATTTTGTCCCCTACCCATAGGAAAAACAAATCATCTATGTACCTACCATAGAAGCTAGCTTTCCCAAAATTTGGGTGCTTTTTAAGGTGTTCTTGTTCCCAATTTGACATGACAATATTTGCAAATGCTGGGGCTACCCTGGCCCCCATTGCCACTCCAGATGTTTGTTTGTAAGTGTTATTTTCAAACTTGAAAAAGTTATTATCTAGTACTATTTCCATTAGGGAACATACAGTACTAATTTTTGAGTTTCCCAAATCTGTGTTACATGTAAGAAAATTCCTCAAATAGTCTATTCCCACCTCCTGATTTATAGAAGTATATAAGCTCTTAACATCAAGAGTTGCAAAATTTGCTTCATCAAGTTTGAATTTTCCTTGTCCTAGACTTTCCAATAGATGCCAGGAATCTCTAATAAAATATTCAGCTTTTTGTGCTATTGGATTCAAAATGTTATCCAACCATATTGAAATGTTCTCAGTTTTTGAATATTTCGCTGACACTATGGGCCTAAATGTTAGATCCTCATTATTATACTGTAACTTTGGAATACCAAAGAAATTAGCCATCCTTGGTTGTTCTATCAACATAAAGTCATAATCTAAATTATCTATTTCTTCCTGACACATCATGTCAAACAATTGTGTATTAACCCTCCTATGACTGTTCAAAATAAATTCTGTGTTGACTTTTGAATTATTTTTAGTGTCATTAAGCAGTAATGTGATGGATTTGTCGTAGTCCATTTTGTTCATGACCACAATCTTTCCCCACTTATCTGCTTTCATGACTCTAATATCAGAAGTATGGGATAAATGAAACAGAGCATCACGTTCTGTTGCTGTTAAATTGTCATGTACATCACTACTGTCCATTTCCCTAAATTATTTTTCACAGATTTTTTGAAATACCTGAAGTGTGTTTACTAAAGAGGGGTTAAAAGTACTTGGTTTCCTTAGTACCTTATTTTGCTCTAAATTATCTATAGCCACATCCTTTAAAATGTATTTTAAATTCAATTTACGCATAAAAAGTCTGAAATCAACCAACAATTTACCTATTTTGATTTTGTTGGACGGAATGAAATTAAAACCTTTTCTCAAAACGTTTTCACAAGATTATGATAAAAAAAAGTCACTGTAATTGACAATGGTGATGAAAAAATCATTGTCTCCTGGCGGTGAAATCACCACCTCTTTCTGTTCTTCCCTTTGGACTTCCCCTTGTATTGAGTGGAGTTGAACCACTTGGTAGTCCTCTTGGTTTGTGTGCTATGTGGGTGAAAAGGAACACCCCTCTGGTTAGTATTAGAATTGGAACTGACAACTTCGGCAAAGCTAGTTGAGATAAAAGCCTCCATGTTGTCAGAAACTTCAACATTTTCTGTTAGTTGTCTGTTATTAATTTCCACTTCTTTATGGCCATCAATGTGTGCCATAGTTGTGGCCAAAGAAGTTGATGAAGACAACTGATTACTGTTCAAAGAACTTGTTACTGACTCCTTGCCCAAAGTATTTGTGGAAGTTAAACAGTCTTTCTTTGAAATGCTGTTTTCATTCTTTGTTTCATTGTAAGAAAATAATTGTAAAAATAAAGATAGAAACAATTCCCTAGCAAGACACTCCCAGTTATGTTTAGATTTCAAAAAGTCTGAATTTTTTGTTCTAGATTTTGTTGAGAAGGGCTTATTATTAGGAGACACAAGCAACAAGTTAGAACAGAAAGAGACACTATGGCAGTTGTGTTTAGGAGCGGATGAACCTCCGGGGTTGAATGAAGCAATAAATATAAAATGTTTCTTGACACAGAGGTAATTAATCATAGTTATTACATACAAAATACTAACTTTATAAAACCAAAGTTTAACATTATAGATTATCATGTTAGATCAAATTGTGTAATAGAGGAACTATTTTGCATGATATAGGTATGAACGGAAAATAAGTAAACAAACAATTATATGCATATATATGTATTGGTACATATAGACATCTACAAGTATATGTATTAACATTTCATTAGATTCCGTTATGGTTTAGATGAAGTAAAGGTATTTACTATTCATTTTGAAATATCTGTACGAGAAATTACAAAACACAACAATTGATTTATATTTATATTTATGATGAAAGGTGTAATTGTCATGTATCAGTTAATTTGTTATTTTCAAAGTCAAAAATTATTTAAACATAAACATACATGTTATTACATTTTTCTTATAGTTTATTACTATTTTATAGCATTGTATAGAGAGATCTGAAAATAAGTAATCAATTATTTATAAAGGTTTTTTAAATATTAATTTTTTATTAATCATCACTATTATAATCATATTTTATGAATTGATATGTAGATAAAGGTGAGATACTATTTACATACGTGTGTTTAAACATACATATGTATGTATGTTTGTTAAATTTGAAATTGCCGAGTTTGATTATTAACATCTATCAAAAAGTATTTGGTAAATTACTTGGAAAATTACAAATGTACATCATTTCCTGTTATTTGGTATAAAACGGGAGTAGGGGAGATCTCCCGTTTTTTCTGAAGAAGTTCACGTTTAAAATAAAAAGTGAAAGAAAGCGCTAATATTGATCTGGCTGTGTGGATTCCTTCAAGTTTGTTGGCCGCTGATACTTTGTTCGTTGTTAGAAGGTTTGAGCAACTCATACAGCAAGGTTACCACAGTTCGTAATGCACATCTCTGTTACCCCTCCCACCATATGAGCTTCAACAAACTGTACACACAGCTCATTAGGTATGGCTACAGCTTACCTACCAGTGAGACAGCTATTGTATTGAACCACACTTTCTGCTATGTGATTGTAGCCATGTTCCTTGTGTGGACACTATCATTGCTGGCCTGTTACAGACTATTCACCTACATGCCATTGTCAGGGCCACTATGGTTCCATATATTCCTGTGGTATGGCTGCTTTGTGATTGCTGCACATCTGACATTCTGTGTTATTGGGGATATCTATGCATGCTGCTGGGCATGTTCTAGGATTGTGTAGACTATTACTACCAACATATGTTCTATAACAGTGACACAATAACATGTATAAGTACTACTGGCCAGCAGAACCACCTCCTTAAACCCATCTGCCTATGTTAACTGGCCACAACACATGTGTGTCCCAACCTGGGGCCTCCTCATGTTCTGGTCCAGCAATATCTTCAGGTGGATACAACCCAGGGGTGTTGACCCCCCCGGGGGCTCACACAGACATGTTCCTGTCCCCTGAGGTCATGTCCAGGGTCTCTACCATACCGGGCTCCACAGACACATTTGGGATGTGCTACATCATTCTGAGGCACCCAGTACACATTCACATGGCCGACATGCTCCTCCTGCTCAGCCTTCAGGCCAGGCATCTTCAGGATGTGGACTGCTGTTGTGAGTTGCAGTGGGTGGGTGGCTTGTTCCCATTGTGCCCATATTAGGGCCCTTGGGGCATCCACATCACAGGCCACACACACCATCCAGTGTGTTTACCCACCACATGTGTCACATACCACCTCTGTAGACTGTCCTCTGTATCTAACAACCCTGATCACCTCCACAACTATACCTGCCATACTTCCCCATACTCCCATTGCATACTTCACAGGCGAGGGCAATGTGGTCTCAACAAGGGATTAACATGTGACATACCCATCCATGTTGCACACACTGCCAGCTGTAGATATCTGTGTGTATTGCTATGTTGCCTCGCAGATAGCATGCATCACTGTGGTAGTAATAGAGAAGACATGTATTTACATACATATATGTTTGTGTATGTGTTTGTATATATGTAGACATGTGTATATAGGTATAGATCTATATAGGTGTAGATATATGTGATGTTGTGTATATGTGCTCATATATATGTCTACACATGGGTATCTGTATATTTGTGGACATACATGCTGATATATATATATATATATATATATATATATATATATATATATATATATATATATATATATATATACACATATATATATATATATATATATATATATACATATATATATATCTTTATATATTATATATGTGTACATATGTACACATATGCATACCTATATGTGGGGTACATTCATACATCAGGTCCACAATCACACAGCACCTTACTGCAAAGCTGCACTGTTCTGCCTTGCTACAACACAGACAGGTGCCACATATGGACATGGCCAGACATTAAGGGGGGTATATGTAGGACCAGATTGCAGGTAACTCTATGACACACCTATGGCATTCCTGCATGCTACATTACAGATTAACCTGAGTATCCTGCAAGGGATGGGCTGTGGGTCCCATGTGTCCATCATAATGGCATTACTTCCACCACCAGCTATTGGCCACGTAATCAACATACTTCCCATTACACAACACACAATATGATGGCATACATCTTGTCAATCAGTGCTGATCTGCACAGTTGACAGCTGTGGCCCACTACCCACAGGGACAGACACTATTGTCCATAGCAGTTGTTCAGTTGAACATCATTACAGAACCTGATAGCACATATAAATCATTCCATATCATCTATCCCATTGTGGACCAGGTACTACATTCAATTACATGCATATATACTTCACATACCTGTTGTGGGAATGATGCCAGTTCTGGATGGTTTCCTGGATGTTAGAATGGTTTGTTCTTCCTTTGGCTTTTACTTTGTCTTTGCCTTAGGCTTTTTTTTCTTTATTTCTCTTTTTCTTTTTCTCTTCCTATTTATCTCTCTTTCTCTCTCTCTATCTCTTTCTCTGTCCCTGTCTCTCTTCAGTAAATGGATTGAGCTGCTTTGAATAGATTGCAGCATGGCTTTAGTAGGTGATGCACATGATCAGGTGATGGCCTCTGCATCAGTCAGTGTCCTCCACTTGCTAACTGCATTCAGCTTTCTGTGTAGTACTTCCAATTATCACTGTCATGGCAACCACCTACTATAAATCCCTACATCATGTGGGCATGATCCCTTTACCATTCCTATGTGATGGACATCCTTCCTGTGTGTCGGCATCAGTGTTACAGACATCAGGTAGCAGTACCTCTTATAGGAGAACCTGCACACTCAGGCCAGCTACATATTTGTAGGAGGTTCCAGAACTACAAACAGAGTGTGAGTAGAGTTGTGGTATGCTTTGTATAGTACTGGTGTTACAGGGCTTGTGTGTACATACTAGTTTACCTTGGAATGCAGTCTGTCTGCATAGCTCTCAACTGTGGGCCTATCCTCTTGATGACCAGAGGTGTGCCTATTATGTTTTGTCTGTCCACCACAGAGGTTGTGTGTCAGATATTTCACTGGCAGTGTGTGAGTTGAGTGCTATCAGTACATGGCTAAATCCATTTATGTTTCTAACCTCAAATCCATGACCAAGGGTATGTCGCAGACTATCCTGTAACACTAGTGACTTGCTTAGTGTATGACAACAGTTTTCCACATATGGGCCTGTGTTCCAGCCTCTGTCCTCCACCTACATACCATGCTTTGCACATATGGCATGCTGTCAGGGGTTGCTCTGTAGTGGGCTGTGAGTATGTCATGCTGCCATTCCTGCCATCAGTCCACTGCTGTTGTAGCCCCTACACACATGGTGGGGCTGGGGCCATATATGTGTGGGCTTCACCTACACAATACATGTGTGTCCTTATGCACTCCAGAGGCCAGTGTATGTAACAGTGGTATATGGCCCTGTATTATTGAGTCTAGAGGGGATGCACCATAACTAACCTAGGCTGTTACAGCATGTGAGGGTATCAGGGGTTAGCTGCCTTAAGGTATCTGGATGTACATTACCATACAATTCACCTATATTTAAAATAATTAAATAAATTGGGTTAATACAGGCCTCCTGCCTCCTGCCATACAGACTGTTCTGTTTATCAGTGTGCTTGTGATGGTGTCAGTTAGGCCTTGTTATGTAACAGTTACATCCCAATGTGTCATCTGAGGTCTTTACCACCTAGGGATTGTGTACAGAGTGTAGATAAATGCTGCTTAACCATATATCTGCATTACTTACTGTTGATTATTTGGTATCCTGTGGCTCAGTCTGTCTTTACTATTGTAAAATTTGAACGCCTTGGCCTGGACAGCAACATTTGTAAACCTTTCCAGACTACTGTTTTAGTATAACTGTTTCACAGTTGCATTACTCTGTTTATATGGATGTCAGTGTCTAAACAGCTATATGACATGGCATATACAACTGTAATAGTACACAAATAAAGGTTTCCCATTTATGCAAACCTGTGTGTGTTGTTATATCCTTTGACCTTTCTGTGGGTATATGTTGCAGGCAATGATTGTCATTTGTATGGGTGGCTCATACAGTGTCAAGTTGTTAAGGTGTTAACTGTAGGCATAGTGGCTGTTTAACATTGTGTGCACCTTCTACATATGTATCTTACTATACATATCTCTGCATGTGTTTGTGTAGTTACATATATATCTACATATATGTATATATATATATATATATATATATATATATATATATATATATATATATGTATGTGCATATATGTGTCTGTGTATATGTATCCTAGGGATGTTGATAGCTTCCACATTGTACATTCCCTATGGGAGCCAGACTGTACTGCATGATATGTTACTGATACCACCCTGATATCATACAGGTGGGATGGAGTACTGCTAACATCTTGTGCCCATGTCATGTCAGGTCCTGGTTATGGGATCTGCAACACTTGGTCATGTATTGCAGGGTGGATGTGTTTGGCTGTGGGGGGTATACCTATTTGTATAAGACGTATGTTGTTTGAGGCCTCTCAACCCCATTAATAGTACACGTGGACATATATGTTTTTATTATGTTCCCATTGTTATCTACAGATGTATGTCCATATATACCCATATCGATATACATATATATATCTGCTTACATATATATATCTTGCTGTATATATTTAGACATATAGATGTAGACATATATATCTACAGATGTATGCATTTGTATGTATATATGTTTATATATATATATATATATATATATATATATATATATATATATATATATATACATATATACATATGTTGCATCTGTCTAGATATTAATATATATACACACACATACATCTACATGTTGGAATATATTCCCTGTACTGTTGAATGACTGGGCCGGATGATATGTTTGTGAAAAAATCAGGGTTATGTATATCTGACATGGCTTAGTGGTAAATCACTTTGGCTATGGTATGCATGGTCCTGGGTACGAGCCTTGCAGAGACTGTTTATTTTGTTGGCTTTGCTGGGGGTTGAGTTGCAGAGCCAGGCTGACCCTCTAATCACAACACGTGTCCCTCAAGCTGGCATAGCAGATCACCAAATTGCTGGTTGAGCTCGCTACACACCATGACCTGGACTTGGCGACGGGTGACAGGTTCCGATCCGTGCCCACTCTGAGCCCCATCCCCTGAGGCAGTTCCACCTGAAGGTGGTGCAGGACCAACAGACAGGGAGGTCCTGCGTTGTGCCCCAGACATTCTGTTGCCCGGTGCCAAGGCCAGCTGAGGTGGGACAGGTGGGTCAGCTGTGACCGACCTTCCCAAACGTGCTATAATTTTTAAATTTTATCATTATATGTGGGTTAGTAATAGTCAACACATTCCAGGGTTTGGTATAACAGCATGCATAGATATTCCCATTAACCCAGACAACAGATACGGAACAGTTGCATAGCAAACAGAACATATGCATATATGATACCACAGTGGTAATAAGAACAGCATGCAGGTACATTGATGGCGCCATGCCACCATTGTTGGAATAATTCAGTATAGCACATGCATGGGAACAATTAAAATATTTATCAAGCAATTGGACATTATCAGAGCATTGAAGTCATTACATACCGGTTGGGGTGGGTATGTTGTTTATTGTTGGAGATATGGTGGGGGGGAGAAAGATGTCAATTAACAACTAGTATATTCCTGTAGTCCACATTACTTTCCTAGTCAGTGCTGTTATCTGTACCTTACAAGTCTTACTACACTACCCTATAGCCTTAGTTTAGACAGCGATATGTCTGTCAACATCGTTATACCTGAACTGAGTTTACCTGTATTATACACCTCTTACCTGGTATACCTGTGGAGGGAATGTTTAACACTAACTAACAGTTTCTATACATAGTCCCAGATTCTGGGTTGATGTTGTGCACATAGCTATGCAACTCTTTCTGCACAGACTCTGGCCATGTGTTGACCACATGCAGGTGTACCCGGACATATCTAGACTATTGCCCTCTTTAACCTTTAGTGACTTGACACACACATATACATGCTTTCCTACACAGTTATATTATGTAGCACAGTGTGGGTGACAGTGATCAGTAATACTTTATTATTCAGAAAAACTGCAACACGCACAATTCCCTACAATACCAGAATAAACAGTACCGGTACAGAGTTTAATGTTTTTTTATTTCT
>NC_056744.1:1049428313-1049625813 GCF_019279795.1 Protopterus annectens | reverse complement strand
TGGAGTGGTAGGCCAGTGAATTCCCATATGAAACAGCAACAGATGATACATGATGAAGCTGAAGATAATATGTCACAGGGAGATATTCTGGAAATTTCTGTAGAATACCTGCAAGAAACAGAGAACAAAGAATGTGCCCTTAGTTCAGAAGAAAATGATCTAAGGGAATAGTTGCTTGATTCAATAGAGATGGATTGACATATTAAGATCAATGAAAGAAATAGATTACAGAAAGTTAATAAGACCCAAAATATTAGAAGTATGATAAAACAAATAAACACAGTAAGCAAGACAGTTCTTACTAATTCATGTGATATAACAGAAGTAAATAGGATATATTACTGTGCAGCTAAATTAATAACAGATAAGGTCTTACCACAAAAACACAGGGCTGAAAGGAAGGGGAGCAATCAAATGCCACCATGGAATTATCAAATACAGAAAACTATAAAGCAATTAAGACAAGTAGTGAAACTGTTGGAAGAGTACAGAAGAGGGAACGGACCAACAAAAAATACTTAGAAAGATACACGCGATAAAAGCAATGTGCAGTATCAGAACAGACCGGGATCATCATACACGATTGCAAAAAATAAGCTAAATATTATCAGCCCAGACAGACAGAATAACTTAGAAGACATGCAGATAAATATAAAGGAGAAGTACAAATTTATTAAATTAATTATTAATTTATTTATCAATTTCTTCATAAAGGAGAAGTACAAAATAAGAAATTCACTGATGACCTAAAAACGTTTTACAGAATTTGGAAACAAGGCAAACGAAAAAAAAAAAAACACTACCAAAAAAAAAAGAAGAAAAAAAAGGACACATTTTGGAGAAGTATCTATGAAGATCCTGTGGAACATAACAAAGATGTGGAATGGATAGAAGTAAAAGAAACAGTAAGAAGTTCAAATGTACAGTATATGAAATGGGATAAAGTAACAGCCCGAGAAATTGAAACAAAATTAAGAAAAGTCCCTAACTAGTAAACTGCAGGCCCAGACGCATTACCTAACTTCTGGCTAAAAGTATTAACATATGTACATGAAGATTTCACTCTAAAAACTATTTATTTGCCCATCCCATACAGACACCAACCTGGTTAACAACATGAAAATTATACACTTCCTCAAGAGTGAACCTGCAAGATATCCTAAAAACTAAAGACCAATAGCTTGCCTTCCAGCGATGTATAAACTATATACTGGAACTGATGCTGACAGAGTTTGTAGTCATTTAGAAGAAAACTCAATCATGTGAATAAAACAAAAAGGTAACAAAGAAAGTCATATGGAAAAAAGATAGTCTGTTGTTAAATAAAATCATAATGGAGAATTTTGAAAAGGGGAAGATTCTAAGTATGGCATGGCTAGACTACAAAAAAGTATTTTACAACATCCCACATGCATGGATAAAGGAGTGCTTACAAATATATAAGATATACCTTACATTGACTCATTACATTCCAGTGACCATGAAACAGTGGCAAACCACTTTGCAACTAAGCCATGATAAACGACAAATTATTATCCCAGGGATAAAAATTCAAAAGGAGATATTCCAGACTTATTCTTTGTCACTGCTGCTATTCTGTCTTACCCTTAACCCACTAAGCTGTCTACTTAGATTAGGTCATGATTACAATTTGTCTCCCAGAAAACAACAAAGTGTAAAGACTTCTCATCTTATTTTTGTGGATGATTTAAAACTGTATAGTTCAGCAGATGAGGAACTGAAAGCACAACTGGAAGTGGTAAAAATTTTCTCAGATGATAAATAACGTCATTTGGTCTCGATACATGTGCGAAAGCAATCTTTAAAGGAGGAAAGCTGCAGCGCCAAGAGAATACCAGTCGAGGACAGGAATGTGACATAAAGGAGCTTGCGCAGGAGGCAATGTATAATTATTTGGGAACTGATGAAGGATCAACAATAAAACATGAACAAATGCAAATAAAATTAGTAAGGAATATTTTAGTAGACTAAAATTAATACCGAAAACAGCCCTGACATCTAGGAACAAAGTCCAAGCTATAAAACAATTTACTCTTGCTGTTCTAACTTACAATTTTGGCGTGATTGACTGGCCTCAAAAGATATTAGATCAGTTGCATAGGAAAACAAAAACCAAAACAAAAGATGAAAGGTTAATATTGGTGGCCCAAGACAGTAGGCTACGTACATGTTGGTTTGCAAAGTTCATTGAACATGTGGGAGAAACAGACAAATGTAGATTTTGTAAAACCAAATTGGAAACAGTTGCAGACCTTGTTGCTGGTTGTGACATATTAATGGCAGAAGGACTGTATACTGAAAAGCATAGTAATGTGTCAAGACTGTTGCACTGGGGATTGTGAAACCATTATAATATTGAAGTAGCTGAAAAACACTGGAAACATGAGCCACAAAGCATCAAGCTTTTGGGTACAGCTCTTCTTCAGTGCAAATACATATATGTGTCCTAACAGCTGTTTTATATCAAAAGACTGTGATCACATGACATTCATAGCCAAAAAAATCTGAACAAATTAAACCTCTTTCATTATGTAACAATTATATAACTTCCTAAAAACATACACATTACCTATGAAACATCTATAAGTATATATACACAAAATAAATGATAGCCACCCAGGACCAAACACATCAGTTAGTATTAAGCCAGTATTGGTTAGGAAGCAAATGCAATTAATGAGATGAAGGTATTGTTTACATTTATGTTGTGTATATACATTCACATGTGTATATATACTTATAGATGTTGCATAGGTAATTTGTATGTTTTTAGGAAGTTATATAATTATTACATGATGAAAGAGTTTTAATTTGTTTACATTTTATTGGCTATGAATGTCATGTAATCAATGTCTTTTGATATAAAACAGCAGTTAGAACACATATATGTCTTTGAACTAAAGAAGGGTTGTACCCAGAAGCTGTATGCTCTGCACATTTGTACGTTAAGTCCTATATATGTAGTTTTATTAAAGTTTTTGCATGCTACAAGCACTTCTTGGTTTGATCTTATGCTGTGGTTCATGGAATTAATATCAGACCTCGTTTACTGCAGGAACATATCCTTTTGCTTGTTTGAACTGTTTCTCAAGTCATAAAATATCAGGATTTGCAGGCAGAAATGAGAGCAATGTGAAAGAAAGATACCCAGACAGTTCCAATAGTAATAGGAGCAACAGGTCTTATAAAAAAGAATCTACAATCGTATTTAGATATGTTACCAATACATGTAACTGCATATGAATTGCAGAAGGAGTAATTACTGGGCACATTGCGGGTGCTGCAAAGAGCAGTTTTGGCTGACATCAAAGATTGAAACGATACTAATTTCATTAACTTTAATCGTACTTTGATTTAGGAATTGGGTCCATTCCTATCATGGTATTAAAACCCAAAGGATTTGGAGAAATTAAAAAATCAAAGAAAGAAAAATGCTACAAGCTTATTAAATGATTTATAAAAATAAGTGCATACCAAGAATGTATATTCCCTGTTCTGAAGAATATATGGCCCTCCTTGAAAATGATTACATCTGTAGATCTGTAGTCATAGGACTGCATATATATCTGCTGGATTCACAAGTTCCAAACATAGTGAAAAGTTTTAAAATATGAGGAGAACAAGCTGAAGATGGCTTCCATGCTTAGGTTGCCAGAAGCATATATGTGTTAAGTGGGAGTGGAAATCAAACCAGAGTAGACAAAAATCAGGCAGCAACTGAATCTGCCAAAAAACAAAAAAGAAAGAATATAAGAGAATGATCAGGTGAGAAGGAAAGAAATGTGAAAAAGGCATAAATATAGTGGCAAGCAATGGCCCGAGAAATTTAAACATTAAGAAAAGCTCCTAATTGGGAAACCCCAGGCCCAGATGCAGTATCTAACTTCTGGCTAAGACTTTTGACTGGCCCAAAAGGTATTGGATGAGCTGGACAGAAAAGCACGAAAAATGTTTCATGCTTGTAAATGATACATACAAATCATTGTATACTAAAGATATATTCTCACTCTGAAGGAGGCATGGACCTCCTCAAAACTGATTATATACATAGTTCTGCAGTCATGAGAATGCAAATATATGTGCTGACCTCATCAGATCCATACATAGTGAACGTTTTAAAACATGAGGAGAGGAACTCTAAGATGACCTTTCTGCTTAGTTTAGCAGAAGCATTCAGGTTGCAAGCAGGAATGGAAATCCAGCCAAAAGTAGACAAGTATCAGCGAGCAACTGCATGTGACAAAAAACAAACGAAGAATATAAGAGGAGGATCTGATAAGAAGGTAAGAAATGTGAAAAAGCTGTAAATATAGTGAAAGGTATAGAGATCTCCTGGAACAACCTCATCGTAACCAGAATTTGATGTAGGCATGGTTAAGGAGAGATGAGTTGAAACCAAAGGATGAAAGGTTTATAATGGCAGCCCAGGATAGTGGATCATTTTCATGTTGGATTACAAAAACAATACACTGTAGAAGTAGCTGAGAAGTACTGCAAAAGCGAACCACAAACCATTAAAGAGAATGATGAAGTATAAGCACATCACATGGGATCACCCATTACCAAAAATTTGAAAAATGGATGCAGAACCCCCCCCACCAAAAAAAAAACAAATATAGTAGTCCATGATAAAGACAAAAGTAGCAGTGAGATTGCTATACCTAGAGATCACAGTGTGCCATGAATACAGAAATAAAAAAAGTAAAAACAATGTCAGGAGATGCAGGCAGAAATGAGAGAAATATGGAAGAAAGATACCCATGCAGTTCCAGTACTAATTTTATGAAGTTTAATCATACTTTGACTTTGGGATGGGGTCTATTCCCATCATGGTACTAGAAACCCAAAAGATTAGGAGAAATTAAATGGTGATTTCTCACTCATTTCCTTGTTTTGCAGGGCTATTGTCATCAGTTTTGTCATGTGCCATACCTTCTTGCAAATGGATCCAAAAATGTGGGCATCTTACTGTGTCTCTTACCTTACTGAGGTCACTCTCATCTCTGTTACCATTTACTGTCTGAAATGAGTCTATGCCTACTGTGTTCTGGTGCCTTTCATTTGTCATCTCACAGAAGTCTCATATATGACTTTTCTCACTGTCCATGATGTCAGTTTCAGAGAACCCCTCTCATTCCTTGCACAATTCAGCAGCTATACACTCTTTGTGTACAGTGTTCTCACAGCACATTGTACTGCTTGCCCATTTACTTTTGTAAACAAAATGCACCGCTTATTTAGATGAGATATATTACATCGCCTGTGAAAAGGGTAGTTCCATAAGCAGAGAGGAATGGCAGCACTCTGTCAAAAGAGCAAGTGCCCACTCTAGAGGCCAATGAAATAACTCAGCAGTAGCATCCATGAGTACACACACAAGCAGAGAAATGATTAATAAATGTAATTGCATTACTGTGTTCATTATGATCCATCAATCCATTACCCACATTGGGAAAAACAAAACACACACACACAAATGAGCATTTTATCACTAGGAGTTTCTGGCAAAACATGCTACAATCAGTATTTCTATAAGATGGCATTTGCTGAGCAGAAAATTAATTCACATACATTATCAGAAACCTGACCTGCTAAGTAAGACTCTTGCAAGGAAAAGGTTACTAGTAATGACCAAATCTGTCACTGTTTGGAATACTGTAAAGGTCACAACAGAAGCTTTTTACTTGTTTTAAATAAAACTCTGCATTTTAAAAGTAAATATGAGCCTCTTTCATTTCGTTGAAATACCAGCAATGTTTGCACCATAATTTAGTTTTTGAGCTCTTGACATTTACTCAACTGGCTGTCTATGGAGAAAGGATATCTGTCAAGAAAGCAGTGGGATCTCCTTATGTAAAAAGAAGCCATCATTTACAGATTATGAAATTATTTTTACAGAGCAGAAATACACTAATATGTGCATGCTCTCAGTTGTGCTAATTTATGTCTAAAATAACTGAAAAATTGCATTACAAGCAAGATATTCTAAAAAATATTTTAGCTTAATTACATAAAATAAATTTCACAAAGTCTATTGTATTTCTTTTGTGTTTCAAAAATAATTATAGAGAAAGCTGAACTGATATTTTCATCAAAATATAAAGTCAGTCTATTACCCTAATTAGTGTTAATTGTGACATATTACTAATGCAGAAATTATGCTGATCTTAAACATAAGTGAAAGAGATATATAATTTCAAAAACTTGAGTGTCTTGTCAAAGGTAACAATACATTAAATAAAGCTAGTTTGCATTTATTTGTTTGACTATGGAGACCATAAAGCAGAAGGAAAAACTATGTGGAAGGCTAGAAAAGAGTATTTATTTCGTGATGCATGCTTCATAACACTTTTGCAGAAGAAAAGCTTTCTTTTGAAAACGCAGATGCTCATTGTTTCCTTTGTTCTCACCAGACTGCTTTTATTGTTCTTAATCTAGTCAAAAGTATTTTGTAGTGTGCTCCTCTTTTTTGTCTTTCTTCACTCTCAGGATTTCTTTCTAAGTGGGTTGATGATGCTCTTTGACAAATGCTGCAGAGGACAGTTTATATAAAGTAGACGTCACACTGATATCTTTGGGGTGTTTGGCAGTAAATTATATAAAAGTTCATACGGCTCTTTACAAAATAAGCCATTGCCTACAGTAACAAATCCTCTGTGCATGAAAATGTATCTGTGGATCTTTAATATTCTTAGAGTTCTACATGTAATTCAAATTCAAGAGGCTGTTAAGATGCTTGGCAAATGAATGATCATTCCATTAATAGTGATTTCATCGGAGTTAATTGGAATTTGTGCATTCAGTAGTCTGAACATGTGCATTAACTGTAATTGTACATAATTAGTTATATCTGAGTGCTGAAAAACTATGCTTCTGAAAGGGCATTGCAATTTCTGTGCAACACATATTTTCATTTTGTTCTACACTCTCAGTGACAAATATTTTGAATAAAAAATCTTCCAGCTAAAACTATCAAGATGTGATAATGCAGGTGTCTTACTCTAACTATTTAGTAATCATAAGGAAATCTTTACTGTACACTGTCTTTTGCTGAATGTTCATACAACTTTGCTTTCTTCAAAATGAAGCATTTAAAGATTGTCAAACGTGACCTAGATGTTGCAGTCTGCCTGCTTCCAACTGGTTCTTTGATATCCATGCATTTCCACTGTTTCATTATGTTCTGTGATAACCTTTGATTCATAATTTGGACTGAGTTCCAAAATTTCCCTATGGAATAGCTACTCTGACCTCATAACTCTACCAGATTCTCTCCAAACCATTAATGCCTTGAGCAAATTTCAAGTTGTCCAGTTTCTATCCAGCCCAACTCCACTTAGTCTTTGCTCTTTATTTTTACTTTTCTATACTGTTCAGTGCATTCACTTCATATATACATGTCAAGGATTCAAGGCCCCATACTGTTCTCCTTTTCTGATCAGTGTGTTGGTAAATTTCTACTGCAAGATGTAGGCCAGCCTAATTTATTTCTGTCTTTGGTTATTCCATCTGAAAGAAAAACTGTAAATTAGCCTTAATAGTGATATGTGCTGTACAGTGATGTTATTTATTTTACTTTTTTTTTTGTAGTTTTACTGGTTCATGACCCGTTTTCTGTAGAGTTCTGTGGAGAAAGGCTCAAAATAGTAAAAATATAATGCAACAAACAAAATAAGAAGCAGAATAGCAACTATTGCATCAACAAAAGTATTGGAAAACATATAACAAAGCATTGTAGAGGTGTTTTTCAAACATGCATAATCTTTGTCACAGTAATAATCCATTTGTAATATAGTACATTAGGAGTTTTGTATTGCATGCATGTAAACTGCAAGATGTTCTGATGCCTTTTGATACCTTAAATCAGAGTCATCCAACATCATTTTGAAATAAGGCATGGTATTCATAGTCCTAAGGTTTCCATTTTGTAGTTGTTATTCATAAAAAGCACCACTGTAATTATAAGAAAACACACTGATTGCAGCTTAAAAATGTTAATGATTAATTCTAACTCACTGGTTTCAATGTTTTCTTTTGAAATTTGGGTCTCTCCTCTGGAAGTTTGCATTTCTGTGGACCCTGCTGTGGAGACTACGAGAACTTCTAGTCGAATCGTATGGGTAACAGAAAAGGATGAAAGGTTGTTGTGGGTGTAGAAGTGGTTACTTTCTTCATGGTGGACATCTCTTTTCTATGTACATCTTGTCCCAAATTGTTGGCATTACTCGATGACATTTGAGAATGTTCACCTGCTACGACATTGTCACTGCTTGTTGCTGTCTCTTTTTCAAAAATTAACCCCTCCCCTCTCATTGACGACTCTGCTGACATAGTAGTGGGAGTGTGTGCTCTGTTCAACCAAGTTGTAGGCTGAATTTGTGTAGTCGCATGACTCCTTCCTTGTTCCTGTGACCAAGCAAAGACATTCCCCTTTTGAAAATCTAGGAAGTCTCTTTCTAGTTTCTTCCTCCTATCTTGCAATAGCTTGTTGTCTAATAGTGCTAGATGAGTACTTGCTTCAATTAAAAATTCCTTCATTTCCCCGATCAACATCAAAGTATTTAATTCCTGCTGGAGTTTATTCGATTCTGTTATTAAATCAGTCTCAGTTCTTGAATATTGTTCTATCAGCAATTTCATATAGCCATAACTTGTATCAATGTTTAACTGTTGCCATTTGGATAGCAATTCGGGGTATGTGTTACCAAAATTGGGCATCTTCAAAATCCGTAGACCTCTGGGAACTATATTGAATGACAAACAAGCCTCCATATGTCTACGTTGCCACTGTGTATGTTTTAGTTTGTCCAAAACATGTTCTAACTTTCTAGTTAATTGTAAAACATTGATATTGTGGCTAACATCAGTACTTCCTCTCTCATTGTTTAATAACTTTGTTCTGGAGAGTTTAAGCAGCGGATTGTTGTCAGCAATCATAAGCTTCTTAAACATAGCTTCATTATTGTCAGTCACCAACTCCATTGAATGCGTACTCAGATTAATGAAAATCTGGTTACCGGTTCCTTCTGCCATGTCCCTTGCTTCTGTGGTAAAACGTTCAAAATGAATAAGTAGAAAACACCACTCACTTATACATTTGGGAAAAACTCAACAATATCGGCATGGTTATCAGTATTGTTTCTTATGTTGCTTGTAATTTGCCAGGAATTTCCCTTACCCTAATCATACTGCATTTCATTAAACTTTTTGTGAAAGCCTACTCTTTATGAAAGTATCAGCAGGAATTATCAGTAAGCCTAAGAGTAAGTCTTAAATCATAAGGATGTTTTTTTTTTTCCAAATGACAAGAAAATCAGGAACATGCTTGCAAGCATATTTAAATCTCAGAGTTACTACAGTTTACCAGAATAATACATTTAGCGCAATGTATTTCTGTCCTGTAGAGAGAGGAAAAACTAAGTGATATCATAAAAAGTGGAACCATTCAATTAATGAAGGGAAGGAGAATACAGAACCCAAAGACAGCATACTTAGATAATTAGAACATTGTAGAACACACAGAAATCACAACCTCAGATACAGCCGCAAAGCCAAAGCACAACAGTCAGGACACCAGTAATAAAAAGCTGAACTAAATTTGATTAATTCATCAATGGAGCCACTAACACAGATGGTATAACAATTTACTGTACCACAACTTTTTTTGAAAACATCATCAGCCAACAATCAAAAGCAGCCTGCAGCCTTCAATGAGAGATGGTATAGCAGCAAGCAATATTGATGTAATATCAAGAAAGGATTGCTTCACATTCCTAACAAATAGATAAGCTCTATTTTGCAATTAAGTAATAGGCGTTAAAGATTAATTAACTTGAAAACAGAGCTCAAAAGAGCAAGTTACAATTAATGTCTGCCTGAAAGAATAGAAGTCAGTGACACAGTGCCATTCTTAAAGTGAGATATGTGCACAGTTCTCATATTTGTTTGTATAAAAGTAATAAGAGTATTTAAAATAAAGACACGATACACATGTATCACAAAACGGATTGTTTATATTCTATTATGCTCATCATGTGAAAATTAGTATGCTGGAAATATATTATCAAATTAACAGTAATATCGACCAGAAGTTCTCGTGGTCTCCACAGCAGGGTCCACAGAAACGCAAACTTCCAGAGAAGAGACCCGAATTTCAAAAGAAAACATTGAAACCAGTGAGTTAGAATTAATCATTAACATTTCTAGTTATGAACTGTCAGCACATGAGAGAAAGCTGTTAAATAAGGGGCTTCCTTTCATACCAGCCAAGAATGTGGATTGTACAGATTTTCTAACAGATCTTAAGATGTTCACAAGAAATGTTAATTTGAAATTGAGTTTTGGTGACATGCAGAGTCAAGGTGCTAAAATTTTTAAGAAACCTTCAACTTATATGCCATTGATGAACCCTTTAGTTGAAATATTTGAGAAGGCATGTGAAAGGGATTTGCTAGCACTATATAGTGAAAATAGCAGCAAAATGAAAGGTGATTTTTATAACTTGAATAGAGATGAACAGAAAGCTCTCAAAGAATTGCAAGCAAATAACAATATAGTGATCAGGTCCACCGGCAAAGGCGGTAGCCATTTTTATTTTGGATGCTAATATGTATGAATCAAAAATGCAAGAACTTTTAGAAGATAAGGATACATATACAGTAATTACCTTAACACAGTTAAACAAGGTTATAAATGGAGTGCATGATGAGCTATATGATCTATTTTTGTGTAATGTTATAGATTTTGATTTGTACAAATATTTTCTCATTGAAAGACCCACAATCCCTACTTTTAGAGGACTACCCAAAGTACACAGAAATATTGAAAATCCACCGATGAGACCAATAGTCTCCAGTAAAGGTTGGTTAACCGAGACGGTATCCGTGTACTTGGAGAAACAACTTAGAAATATAGTAGAACAAACATCCACTGTTGTTAGGGATACTCAGCACTTCATAGAAAGTCTTGGTGACTATAAGTTCCCAGAAATAAATGAGGAACTTGATTACATGGTGACACTTGATGTCACTTCTCTGTTTACGTCTATTCCCAATGATACAGGTACATGAGATTGTTTTTGATTCAAAAGGAGATGCCTAGAGATTTGATAATAAGATGTGACATGCTGATGGACATAGTCCTGAAAAATAATGTGTTTGTTTATAATGATCAGTACTTTATACAACAGAAGGGAGTGGCCATGGGTACTCCCTGTGCCAACTCCTATGCAAACATAGTCATGGCGTATTAGGAATACACATACATCATTAGGGGCATGTACTTTGGCAGCAACATTCATTTTTTTCAGATGTTTTTTCAATGACATTTATTTGATTTGGAGGGGAAGTGTCGAAACACTCCAAGAATTTATTGAATACATCAGTGGGACAACAGACTTTCTATCCTTCACTGGAAAATGGTCCACAGATAAGATAGATTCCTGGATGTTTTGTTATTGAAAGAAGGGAGAAATATAGAAACTCAGTTATACAGGAAAGAATGTAGGAAGAATACTCTACTGCACTGCACTGGCATGCATCCTCCTCACATTTATAAGAACATTGTGGAGTCAGGTGTTAAGAGTCTCTAGACTCACCAGTGATGAAAATAAGTTGAAGAAGACTGTAGACATGTTGCAAAATACGTTCTATGAGAGAGGCTATAAACAAAATGTAATAGTGATGCTGCGACAGGAAGATAATGTGAACAGGAATACATCAGGGAGGCCATTCATACATAGGAGGAATGGTAGTGACATTGTCCATACTAGACCAGATAATAGAGATATGTTCAATAAAATAGTCATATCTTATACCAATAATAATGTGAAAATTACAGATCTTTTCTCTAAGAATTGGAACATTCTCACAGTAGATACTAAAATTCAACAAGTTGTAGGACCTTCCCCAAGGTATACCTGTAGAAATACAAAAACTCTGAAAAGACTTTTATGCTATGAGAATGCCAAACCATCATCAAGTATCTCTGATAGGAAAGGAACTTTCGGATGTAGATCATGTAACCAATGTGGTTATATGTCCAGTTGTGATCATTTCACACTTCCTGATACTGGATGGAGATATCATTTTGATCTATATGCTGATTGTAAGACCTGGGATGTGGTGTATATATAGCAACCTGTATGGCATGTAGTTGCTTCTATGTTGGTAAGACCAACAGGACCCTATGTGAACATGTTCCGGAACACATATATGCTGTTAGCAAGGAAGATGAGAGCAATGCTTTAGCAAAACGTCATTACTCTAGGCATTAAACATAGCTTTAGATTCACAGTGCTAGAGATAGTATGGAAGAACAATAGGTTAGGAAATCATAAAAATTATACAGAATAGCAAGAAGCCAGATGGATCATGAAGTTACAGGCAGATGGTTCAGATTTTGAAATCAACTAATTTTATTAAAAGTGTTTTAGGGACATGTTTATATATTGTTTTATATGTCAATTTACACATTTTTAAGTGTTTTATAAATATATTTTTAATTGTTTTCTGTATAACCATGTCTTTATTTTTATTAATACAACAGATCTGTGAAAACAGTATATAGTCCAAAAAACTTTGATCTGTTTTGAAAAGGAAGCATCTGAGGAAGTGTGAAAATATAAACAACAAAGTCTAGAGATTTTTGAAAAGTATAAAAAGGAAATATAGACATGGGAAAGAAAGAGAGGTTTGATATGGTGCAACATTTATGCAAAGGCAAAAGTCAAATTAATATAAAGAAGGCAGCCCCAAATATATTCAAAGAGAAATACAGGCAAAAGTATTTAGATATTGAAAATTTCGCAATAAAAATAATATCACAAAGATGGAATGTAGAAAAGAAGATTATTAAAGTAGAAGTTAAAAAAATAGAAGTTGAAGTTATGGAGTGCCTGAAAAGTGTAGGATTTGGTATAGAAGGTCTAACACAGGTTACATCACAGCAGGATGGAACAAGTCCCCAGAGTAAGGAGAAACCAGAAGATCAGGAGACACTTGAAGAAGAAATATGGACATGGGAAAAAAAAGAGATTTAATATGGTATAATATCTATGCAAAGGAGAAAACTAAACTAATCAATACAAAAAGATCAGCACCAAAAATATTTGAAGAGAAATACAGGCAAAGGAACCTGGATATGGAAAACTTTACAACACAAAAAATAAGAAGGCAAAGAGGAAAAGGAGAAAAGGAGATTAGTAATGGAGAAGTTAAAGAAATAGAAACTGACATTATGGAGTACCTGCAAAGTAAAGGATTCAGTGTAGAAAATCTAATTCAGAAATCACCACAAAAGGATAGAGCAATGGACATTCAGATTAAGGAGAAACAAGTGGAACAGGAAGCAATTGGTCAGGTGCCATATGAAGATATTTTGTAGCCTTCCACAGGAAACCATTATAACTGTTCACTTGTAGTTGAACAGCAAGGGAAGGAACAGGGAACTATGGAAACTCCGATGCAGTCAATGTTAAGGAGTGATAGTCTAGTGAGTTCCCATATGACAGAGCAATAGATAGCAGAAGGTGAAATTAAAGAGAACGTGCTACAGGAAGATGCTATAGAACTTTCTATAGAATGCCTGCAGGAAATGGAAAACAAAAAATGTGCCCTCAGTTTAGAAGAAAATGAGCTAAGAGAAGAGTTGCTTGATTTAATAAAGATAGATAGACATAATAAGATCAATGAAAGAAATAGACTGTAGAAGGTCAATAAACCCCCAAAAGTCAGAAGTTTGATAAAACAAAGGAACACAGTAATTAGGACTGTTCATAGAGATCCATGCAATATAACAGAAGTAAACAAGATATATTACTGTGCAAATAAATTAATAACTTATAAAGTTCTACCATTAGAACACAGGGTAGTGAGGGAAAGGAAGGGGATTAATCAAATACCATCATGGAAGTATCGAACAGCGAAAACTATAAAGCAATTAAGACAAGAAGTGCCACTGTTAGAAGAGTACAGAAGTGGGAACAGATCAACAAAAATACTTAGAAAGATAGGCATGATAAAAGCAATGTGCAGTATTAGAACAGATCAGGATCTATCATGCACTCTCGCAAATAAACTAAAAATCTCTGCACAGTCGAAAAAAACTAGAAGATACACAGTTAAATATAAAGGATATGTACAAAATAAGCAATTTATTGATTACCCAAAAAAGGTTTATAGAGAATTGGGAGACAAGGTAAAAGGAATTGAAAGACCACCAAAACAAGAAGAAATAGATGCATTTTAGAGAAGTATTTATGAAGATCCTGTGGAACATAACAAAGATGCTAAATGGATAGAAGAAGTAAAAGAAAGAATAAGAATTTCAAATGTACATGATATGAAATTGGATAAAGTAACAGACAGAGAGAATGAAACAAAGTTAAGAAAAGCCTCTAACTGGAAAATCCTAGGCCCAGATGCAGTACCTAATTTCTGGTTAAAAGTATTAACATCTTTGCACCAAGGTTTAGCCATGAGTAAGAACTATTTATATGCGCACTCTAAACAGACACCAACCTGCCTAATAACAAGAAAAACATTGCTCCTACGTAAGGGTGAACCTGTAAGCTAGCCTAAAAATTATAGACCAATGACTTGCCTTCCAACGATATATAAACTATACACTGGAAGTGATGCCGACAGAGTTCATAGTCCTTTAGAAGAAAACTTAATTATGGCAATAGAACAAAAGGGCAATAAAAGAAAGTCATATGGAACAAAGGCTCATTTGTTATTAAATAAAGTACATAGTGGAGAACTGTAAAAAGGAGAAGAATCTAAGTTTAGCATGGACTAACTACAAAAAGCATTTGATAGTATCCCACATTCATGGATAAAAGAGTGCTTAAAAATGTATAGGATGCACTCTACACTGATCGATTACATTACAGCAACCATGAAACAGTGGTAGACCACTTTACAATTAAGCCATGATAAAGGCCAAATTATTATCCCAGGGATAAAAATTCAAAGGGGGATATTCCAGGGTGACTCTTCGTCACCGCTGCTATTCTGCCTTGCCCTTAACCCATTAAACTGTCTACTTAACAGCTTAGACCATGGCTATAATTTGGCTCCTAGAAAACAACAAATTGTAAAGACTTCTTATCTTCTTTTTGTCGATGATTTAAAACTGTATAGCTCATCAGATGAGGAACTGAAAACAACTGCAAATAGTCAAAACTTTTTCAGATGATATAAGAATGTCATTTAGTCTTTTCATAAATGCGCAAAAGCAATGTTTAAAGCAGGAAAATTGCAGCACCAAGAAAACATCAGTTTGGGACAAGAATGTGATATAAAAGAACTTGAGCAAGAGGGAGTGTATATATTTTTGGGAATTGATGAAGGATCAGCAATAAAACATGAACAAATGTGAATAAAACTTAGTATGGAATACTTTATAAGACTTAAATTAATCCTGAAAACAGCATCTAGGAACAAAATTCAAGCTATAAACCAATTTTCTCTTCCTGTACTAACTTAAAAGTTTTGGAGTGATTGACTGGCCCCAAAATGCATTCGATAGATCAGACAGGAAAGCAAGAGGGATGATTCATGCTCAGCAAATGATTTATAAAAATCAGTGCATACCTATATTTTATATTCCCCATTCTGAAGGAGGTATGCACCTCCTTGAAAGTGATTACATGTACAGATTTGCAATTGTGTGACTGCACACATATCTGCTGACCTCACAAGACCCAAATGTAGTGAATGTTTTGAAATATGAGGAGAATAAATCTAAGATGACTTCTCTGCTTAGTCTAGCAGAAGCATATTGGCGTCAAGCAGGAATGGAAATCAAGCCAGAAGTAAATTAAAATCAGGAAGCAACTGAATGTGCCAAAAAATAAAAGAAAGTATATAAGGTGTAGGACTAGATGAGAAGGCAGGAAATGTGAAAAATGCATAAATATAGCTGCAAGTATCGAAACCTTCTGAAAGAATCTCATGTTGATCAAGATCAAATGCAGAAAAGGAGAGGCAAATTCAAACCAAGAGATGAAAGGTTAATATTGGTGGCCCAATATAGTCGTCTACATACATGTTGGTTTACAAATTCCACTGAACATGTGGGAGTAGCAAACAAATGTAGGTTTTGTAAAACAGAATTGGAAACAGTCACACACATTGTTGCTGGTTATGACATATGAATAGCAGAAGGACTATATAATGAACAGCATAATAATGTGGTAAGACTACTGCACTGGGAATTCTGCAAACATTATGGTATTGAAGTCTCTGAAAAACACTGGAAACATGAGCCACAAAGTATCACAGAAAATTATAAAGTGTACATCACATGGGATCACTCATTACCAACAGTTCAAAACATAGATGCTAGAAAACCAGATATAGTGGTCCATGAAAAGAAGACAAAAGTAGCATTGATCATTAAAATTACCATACTCAGTGACTACAGTGTCTTGTGTACAGACAGACACTAAGTCATAAACATATCAGGATTTGCAGGCAGAAATGAGGGCAATGTGGAAGAAAGATACCCAGACAATTCCAATAGTAGTAGGAGCAATGGATCTTATAAAAAAAGAATCTACAATTGTATTTAGATATATTACCAATCCATGTAACCCCATATAAATTGCAGAAGGAGTCATTACTGGGCACATTGTGGCTGCTGCGAAGAGCACTTCTGGCTGACATCAAAGACTGAAACAATACTAATTTCATGAACTTTAATCATACTTTGACTTTGGAATGGTATTAGAAACCCAACAGACCTGTAGAAATTAAAAAGGGAGAGACTCAACAATTTGGGTGTAGTTATCCATACTGTTTCTTGATTTTTCAAAAAATATTTGATACTGTCAGTCATGAGTGTTATACAGAAATTCTTGGTTTCTTTACCATATAATAGCAACTTTTCACTATAGTTGGACAGGAAATCATGAAAAATGCTTCATGATTATCAAATGATTTATAAAAATCAGTGTATACCAAGGTTATTTATTCTCCGTTCTGAAGGAGGCATTCGGCCTCCTCAAAATTGATTACATGTATAGATATGCAATTGTAAGACTGCATACATATATGCTGACCTCACGAGATCCAAACATAGTGAAAGTTTTAAAACATGAGGAGAAGAAGAAGTCTAAGATGACTTCTATGTTTTGTTTAGCAGAAGCATATCAGTATCATGCGGGAATGGAAAACAAACCAGAAGTAGACTAAAATCAGGCAGCAACTGAATGTGCCAAAAAAAAAAAATAAAGAATATAAGGTAAAGGATCAGAAAAGAGGGCAAGATATGTGTAAAAGGCATAAATATAGTTGTAAGTGCAGAAAACTCCTGGAACAACCTCACATGAATCAGGATCTGATGCCAGAATGGTTAAGGAGAGGTGAATTTAAACCAAAAGATGGTCCAGGATAGTGGACTACATACACATTATCTTACAAAGTCCATTGAATGTGTCAGAAAACAGACAAATGCAGGTTTTGTAAAACAGAACTGAAAACAGTCACACATCTTGTTGACGGGCGTGATGCACTAATGACAGAGGGCCAATATACTGAAAGGCATAATAATGTGGAAACCTGTTTCATTGGGGATTGTGGAACATTATAATACTGAAGTAGCTGAGAAGCATTGAAAAATGAACCACAAAGTATTACAGAAAATGATGAGGTTTATACCACATGGCATCACCCATTACCAACAGCTCAAAGATAGGTACAAGAAAACCAGATATAGTAGTCCATGACAAGAAGAGAAAAGTAGCATTTATCATTGAAATTGCTACACCTAGTGATTACAGTGTTTTACATGCAGAAAGACACAAAGTCATAAAATACTAGGATTTGCAGGCAGAAACAAGGGCAATGTGGAAGAAGGATACCCAGACAGTTCATTTTACTGATACATTTAACTCTGTATGAATTGCAGAAGGAGTCAGTTCTGGGCAAATTGCAGGTGCTGTGAAGAGCACTTTTGATTAACATAAAAGATTAAAATAATATTAATTTCATGAACTTTAATCATACTTTGGCAAAGAAAGGGGTCCATTCCCGTCATGGTATTAGAAACCAAAAAGAAGTGGAGAAATTAAATTGGCTATACTCTTAAATACTCCCAAATCTCAAAATTATGAAACCCAAAAGAAATGGAGAAATTAAACTGTCTATAATCTTAAGCACTTACATGTCTCAAAATTGCATGGTGTCTTACATACTCAGCACAATACATTATTCTAAATTTTAACTTATAAATTCCCTAAATAAACCTTCACTACTTCCTATATTAACAATATTCTCATTCTGTCAAGTGCCCCAGTTTTTTACATTTCAGAATGTTTCTTCCGCAGTTCCTCATGCTAGTACCTTTTTCCCTACATGAACACTTAATATTCTACCAACAACCAATATAACTTACAATTTCAACAGCATTTTTATATTGTTCCTCCAATCAAAACATCTTAAGCCTCATCTCCTTGTCACACCTTATCTATGTTTGCACTTGAGTATTCTACTGTTCAACTACAGTTGCCCAAAGCAACAGCCATTTCCTCAAAAAATTGGGTATTACACATAAAAATTGAGCAAAAATGCATCTCCCTGTACCATCCATCCATAACTCCTGTTTCCCATTTTTGCATATGGGGTCATGGTGTCGCTTCAACAATGCCAGTCATCTACAGGCAGTACCATCTTACTTCTATAACCAAAGAACTTAGTGGTGAAATGCAGCTAAACCCAGGCCCAGCTCAGGACCAGACAGCATATCCCCAGCAGCAACTTTATCTCTAACACCTCACCCTTACCTGCCCCCCCCCCCCAGCCTTCATCTCATATGCCATACCTACACATTTACAACAAACATCCTGAATTAAATGCATGGATAACACTTCACAATGCAGACATATTAGTTTCCACAGAGGCCTGTCTCTGCTAGGGAACAAAAAATGAAGAAACTGACCCACCAGGCTAAACAATATCAAATTAAACAGAGCAAAAAAAAAAAACTGGTGTATTTACTATTTTTTACAAAAACGCGCTAAATATTTCCCTTTTACCCTGCAACCTGCCAGCCTTGTCTAACTCAAAAATCCTACTAACCATGCTAACACTAAACACTCACAGAACAATCAGAATCATGGGTGTGTATATACATACATATATATATATATATATATATATATATATATATATATATATATATATATATACACACATCCGCGGTGGTGCAGCGGTAGCATTGTTGTCTCACAGCAAGAGGTTCTCCCGTTCGATTCTCAGCTAGTGTGCAGGGAGTGCTTTCTGTGTGGAGTCTGCATGTCCTCCCTGTGGGTTGAGTGGCGTTCCGAAAGACATGCGTGAATGGGCGTGCCTTCGTTGAAGGTTGGGCATCGAGCTGCCAACTTGGCATTGTGAAAATCTACTGCCAATCATTAGCGGACCGGAGTTCCGCTGTGGTGACCCCTAACCGGGAAAAGCCAAAAGACAACAACAAATATATATATATATATATATATATATATATATATATATATATATATATATATATGTAGGGAGAGAAGCCTCCAGGTAACAATGCTAAAAGACAGGAAGATATACCCTGCCGGGCCTCCTGAAAAATTCATCATAATATCGGGAGATGTTAATATAGAATGACAAACCATACAGTTTGAAAAGCCAGCCAATAACATGTACCAGTACCATTTCACCCAACTTATAAACACACCAACTAGATATTACAAAGCCACAGCCAAATAACAAACCCTTGATTAGATCATAACATCCTCTCAAATAAAATATCATCCCATGAAAGTCTATCAGACAGCTTAAGTGATCACTTACCAACTTACAAAATAAGACACAAAGCCACAGCCACAAAACACATCATTGCAGCCTAGTAAGAAAACTTACTACTTTTCATGAAGACACTTTTATTAATAAACTTATAAGAAAATCTATCACACAACCATTCAAAATACATGCACTAATAATCCAAAACTCTTATGTATTTCAGTCAATAAACTACTAAATCCAGGACAAGCTACGCAACCTACACCAAACACACATAAACAAAATAACATAGCTAACCAATTTGATACTTACTTTTACAAACAGTACTGTCATTAGCCTGCCAGGTGACTAATCAAATCCTTGCTGTCTCTACTCAATCAAATAATCTTCTTCATCTTTTTGTCCTTCCAGCCAGTTTCCATTGATACTATGAAGAAAAATCCTTACAAATTAAAGCCTACAACAACTGCATCTGAGACTCTACCTGGTAAATTTCTTTAAAAAGTAGTTGAGGCTACTGCATAGCCAGTATCAGTTCTAATAAATGGATCCCAATCAGCTGTGCAAGAGTGGTATGAATACCAATCTATCATTTTATGTCCTCTATCAGAAATATTAGCAAAAAAGGTATTCACATACATCGCCTCAATTATCTAACAGATAACCAGCTTCTGTCTTCAAGCCCTCATGACTTGTGTCCTCATCGCAGCACAGTCACTGCTTTGTTGAATCTTGTTAATGCTGTCAGCTCTCATAGAAATTTTAGAAGCATAGTCCCCACCATCTTTCTAGACTTGTCAAAATCTTTTGATACTGTGTCCCACCAGAAAGTATTACACAAACTCTAAATTTAGGGCTCACTACTTCTTCAATGTAATGATTCCATAGTTACCTTTCAAACATTGCACACCAATACCTCTCAGCTATCCAGATTTTTACATAATGTAAATATTTTTGCCTCATCTTTCACTGATGAATGAAGTCATTAAATTATGGCAGACATTTGAATGTCAGTCTTCATATCCCTTATTAATGCACACTAATGCAAATAATGTTATTCAGTAAACATTCTAAGTTTATAAGAACAATAATTAAAATAAACCCGTATTTTGGGCCTTTGCTCTCTCATGTTTTTGTCTATGCCCAGATTTCTTGCTCTAAGAGGTTGAGAGATATGAACACACATAATAATGATCTCTCCACCTTCTTGGCAGCTACTACTACTTTCCACCAAGGATCTGTACTAGGCCCCATGCTTTTCAACATACTCATCAATGACCTCTAAACTGATACAAAAAATGCTACCCTGCTAAAACGTACTGATGAAATTACCCTAATCTGCTCTGACAACACTCTTGTTTCTCTCTCTCTCTCGCTTTCTCTCTCTGTCCCTCAGGACCTGCATTGCTGAGTCCTCAGATGAAGAGACCAAACTGAATATAGTGTGTGTGTGTTTTATATAAATATATATATATATATATATATATATATATATATATATATATATATATATATATATATATATATATATATATATATATATATATGTATATAGTGCACTTTTTTGGGAAGTGTCTCAAGATTCTGCAAAGTTAATCTAAAGATTAGAGTAGTACGCCTTTTACCCATCTTCTTACAATTACTTGTAAGTTTACTGTACTGGTATAAAGAGACACATGATTTATTGATGAGTTTTTTTTTTATTCATTCTTTCATTCATTCATTTTTTTGTTTACATACTAATTCATATTTCTTAAATGCCTAGGTGGGGTGGTACTTGGAGTCTTTTCAGCTACAGTTTGAGCACAATATCTTTTTGCAACAATACAAGGGCCCGGAATCACATCATGTTAAATGAGTGAGTGTGTGTGTGTGTGTGTGTGTGTGTGTGTGTGTGTGTGTGTGTGTGTGTGTGTGTGTGTGTGTGTGTGTGTGTGTGTGTGTGTGTGTGTGTGTGTGTGTGTGTGTGTGTGTGTGTGTGTGTGTGTGTGCGCGTGTGTGTGTATCATATAGTGCTAAGCACATTAATTGGTCTTTATTAAGCAGCTCTGCACACTGCACCTGCCTTTGAAACAAGGGTGAGAAGCAGAATATGCTAATTAAGGCATAATCTGGTGAAATGCATGCTAACAAAACAATTCAACATTGAGGAGCAATTTAGGAGCTCATAACATATGCATGTATACTCCACACTCCCTCTTGGACTTAATTCTACAACTCTTTGGACTACAGCTATGGACGCACTTAGAAGAAAATGTTAGGGGTTCCTGCTGATATTATTAGCCTGTATATGAACAGGCTTTAATTCAAGGTGTTGCCACTGCTGCTGCTGCAGACCTCATCTAAGGAGAGGGGTCTTCAGACCTTGTTTAGCTTATCATAGTCTTCATGTTACAGAAATTTTAGAGCACTACAGGGTGGACAGGGATACCTTAAAGGAAATATGCAACCTGTGACACCCTCACCTGAGGCTCTGGGGAAACTGTGGTGAACTCATCTCAGAGGAAACCAAGGTATGTGTAGCATTACGTATACCAGCTACAGGAACTTTTCAGAGACACACAAGGGATATATTAGAGGTGTTACAGTCCTTAAACTCCAGAATATTATACCAATTGCTAAATGCAATGCTACAACATGGAAGGTATCATATCAGGGTTACATGTACCTCAGAGGAGAGATCTATGACCATGCAACATTACTATGCCATAGCACCCATCCCTAAGGGTATGGGGGGGGGGCATAGATGGTACACACATTGAAATAAAAGCTCCACCTGATGAACAAGGAAGGAAGTACATCAGCAGGAAAATATACCTCTCTATCAACTGTCAGGTGGACTGTAATGACCAAGGGAACATCTACAAAGTATGTGCAGGTAACCTTGTCTGCTTTCATGACTCACACAATATAGCACACCTTGGATATAAGTGTAAGGTTTGCTAGGGGTAACTTTCCACAAGTGCACTGGAATCTTGGTTCATGATATCCGTGGAAACCCATATAATTGCACTGAGCAAGGATGCATTGATGCCCATGCTAAAACCAGGAATATTATTAAGCATGCATTTAGCTTGGTCAAATCAAGGTTCCAATGCCCAGACAATTTTGGTGAAGCCCTGTAGTATGACCCAGCATCTTAGCCAAAATACTCATAGTCTGTGCCATGTTGCACAATATAATTATAAGGAAACAACTGCAACAAGGACAATAAGGCCAAGAACTGCATTTCCCAGAGCCACAGGCAGGGCTATCAGACACAGATGAGAAGTCTGAGGAAGAAATAGCAACTGTGAATGATCCGGTCAGACATAGGCATGCACTATATGCAATGACTCTGACTGAGAGGCAGGGGATAGAATACACACTCCATACTATGCAAAAAAATACAAAGCTAAGTACATACAAACAGTAACATTGATGTATGCAAATTTAGCAAACTTTACTTACCCATGTAGTGGTTGTATTCTTTGAACATCAGTCAGGGTCAACCCCAGAAGACACAACTTGTAGCATCACCATTAACCAATGTAAGTGATGAACCTGTACAGAAGTTTGAGAAATGATTACCTTCTTATGCAAGTATTTCACTTTAATAAGATAAAACATGGCTCAGTTGTACAGGAATGTCAGCAGTAACTCATGAGTGGTATATGCAACAAATATTAAAATGACCAATGTTGTGCATCATGCATTAAAGTTTCCCTGTGCCAGAAGTTTCACTGTTCTTGCTCTATATGAATGCACACATATAATACACAAGTATACCCCCTAAAACAAACAAAATAAAAACAATGCAATGACAAACCTGGTAAGGATGAAAAAATGTTTAACTTATTTAACAGATAGCAGAATTAACAATGAATCAGGTATAGGAAATGAAAATGTTACCATTGTTGACATCCTTCAATGTTAAGTAAAAGTCATTACAACTATTTATGTAATTTATTTGTAAAGAAGCATCACAAATGTTAACATGATTTATTTGAAAATGAAATGCAACTGAAGCAAACAGCAGTATCACAAGTTAGTGAATTCATGCAGTCTCCCCTACTATGATACAGGCGTCTTAGCACCAAGTTGTACTTATATAGTCCAGATTAACCTGTCCAGACACTGCAAATATGTAAACAGGTATAAACTCTTTATCATTCATGAAACACATAAGCTGATCAAAGTATTGATCAGGTAAATGTGGTATGACAATCTACACAAGGTTATTCACATGGCCTAGCAGTACAAGAACGAGCACTGACAAGTAGTGCTAAAGGTTTGCAAGTGTAATTCATTAACAACTGAGTGTTTAACTTGGTGTAAACTTATGGAGGATGTGCCAGGGAGAATAAACTTACAAAAAATATGTATATGAGATTACTTTAACTTACTTGAAAGAGAAAACACTATAACACAATTCTGAATATGTGCTTAAGGGGTTCATAGGTTCATAGGAGGTTACTAGGCTATTGGCCCCAGGGCCTTTATAAGCCTAGCCATGTTATATCCTTGTCCCATGATTGACCAAGTTGTATAGTTTATATTTGCAGTGCGAGTCTATGATCAGCATTGAGTGCCCTTATCCAAGAAGGACATAGGTGATACCCCTGGGGTAAATTTACAGTCTCCTATCCAGTTGTCTAAGTTATGCCTAAAAAGGGTAATTGAGGAGCTCTGTTTTACATGAACTGGGAGTTTGTTCCAGAGAAGTGGCAATGTTTGGGAGATGTATTTGTCTCTTCAGCATGTCCTATTAATGTTGCACGCTAGGTTAAGATCCCTAGAGTGAGTGAATCTTTTCCCATTTGACTTGCTGATGAGCAGCATTAGCATTAGCGAAGGGTTCGAGAATGCTCTGTAGGCCAGGCACCAGTCACATCTTAGCAGCCTATAAAATACAGAGTACAGTGACAGGGTCTTCAATCTGTTAGTGTTAAAGACCCTGAATTTTCTTGGTGAGAAACCTCTGAGGTCTGTCCAGTTGCTGCAGGTGTCTGGTGAGGTACATACAAAAGGGAGCACTGTACTCTATTAGTGGTCTGATGACGGATGAGTACAGGGAGATTTTGACATTCTTAGCTCTCGATGTGATGCCCTTACTTTTGATATGTGCAACATCGAAGGCCTTCCTTACCATTGAGGACATATGGTGACTGAAGTTAAGGTTGCTATCAACCTGTGTTCCCAAATCTCTCACCAAGGGGTTTGATCTAAGGGGATACTGTTAATATTTTAATATTGCAATTTGCAGGGAATTGCCCTTGCCAAAAGGGATGATAATGCATTTTTTTGCATTTAGTTTAAGTCCATGGCTTTGGCATCAATAATTTGTCCGTGTAAGCCCTTTTTATAGTATGTCATCATTGTTGGGGACTCATTGATTGCACCCATTTTTCAATCATCAGCATACTTAGTAAGCCACAGGCCACCTATTTTTTTCTGGACTTCTGAAAAATACATTCCAAACAGTAGAGGGCCCAGCTCAGATCCTTGCAGTACACCACTGGAAAATGGTCTGCCTGTAGAGGTAGAATCCCCAGCTTTGAATGTATACATTCTGTCAGTGAGCCAGTTGACTCCCCTCTAGTGGCATATGGGTTAATTCCCAGTTGGGTGAGCTTCTCAGTGATGCCAGAATGGGAAATTGTGTCAAAAGCCTTGGCTAAGTCAAGATAGGCTATATGTACTGCATAGCCTTCATCCAGGGCTTTGGTAACATTCTTGAAGATGTCCACTAGGTTTAATAAGCATTATCTACCCTTAATGAAGCCACCTTGGGTTGAGTCAAGAGTTTAAAGGTCACCTATGTCTTTTTTGATAAGGTCCATGATGATTTTTTTCCATGGTCTTGCAGACAAGGCTGGTTAGACGTATGGGTTTATAGTTCCCATGGCCGGTTGATGGACCCCCTTTGTGAAAGGGAATTACTTTGTTGTTTTCCAGTCTACTGGGAAAAAGCCAGTACTTAGACTGTTGTTGAAGAGAGTGCCATGTGGTTCAGCTAGGTCATGTTTTAGACCATTTAATAGGCAGCCTGGGATGTTATCTGTTTCCATAGAGGCTATGTTTTTTTGCCATGGAGAGTGCAGTTATGACATGCTCTTTGGAGATATTAGGTTGAGAACTGGTGACAGGTGTGCTTTGGGGTATGTCTGGTGGGGACTGGGGAGGGTGAAGTTGACCCCAAATCTGTCTACTAGCAGATTGGCAATGTCCTCAGGGTCAGTATGAGTGGTACCGTCCACTACTAGTACAACACAAAGTTGGGCCTTCTCTTTTAGATTTCTGATGTAGCGAAAGAATGCCTTGTGATTATCCTTAGCTAGGGATGCTAGTTTAGCTTTGTAATGAGCTTTACAGGACTTTACAGGATATCTAATTTGCTTGTTCAAGCTGTGGAGTGTGTCCTTCCTCTGTTGAGTCAGTTCCCTCTTGTTCTTAGATATTACTTTCTTCCTTTTGTTGTGTAACCTATTTATGCTTGATGTCCACCAGGGTGGGTTGTTTGTTCGTGAGGACCTTGTTTTGTTCCGTTCAGGTACAGCCGAGTCTATACATATGTATAGGTGTTTATACAGGACATTTATGTACATCTCTGCATAGAAGTTGTTATTGATAGTTTTAGCAGGGGGTTTGAAGCTATTTCTGACATCACTTAAGAGGCTATAGCTTGCTTTGGAGACATTTTTCATCCTTTTTGCTCTTGCGAGGTGGGTCAAGAGTGATCGCAACTATGAATGAGACCGATTTATGATCAGAACTTACCAAGACATTCAAACCCCTTGTGGGGGTGCAGAGTATCTGTTCCAGAGCATTTTTATAACAAAGTCCAGGAACCTTAGGGTGAGCATATTTGTTCTTATATATGACTCCCAGTCAGTGGAAGGATAGTAGAAATCACACATGACCAAGGTGTTTGGCTGTATAGTGAGTGACTCAAGTAGGTCCAGGTAGGCAAAGTGGTTCTTCTGGTTCATGGTTGGGAACCTATAGCTAACAATGATACAGAAGGGGGTTTACCTACAGATAGTTGGACTTAGAGTAGCTCTAGGGAGTCATACCGTTTGACGAGACTTGAGGTGTACTTGTCTTTAATAAAGATTGATACACCTACGCCTTTTGTTCTTTCATGCTCGTTTTGATGTCTGAATGTGTGGAAGGCATTGCAGCCTTGCATGGCTGGGGTTCTTTCTAAGGCCTTGAACCATGTCTCTATAACTGCACAGACACTGGCATCTTCCAAGGTAAGGAGTGCTTCCAGGGAGTGCAGTTTCCAATTTAGACTCCTAGCATTAAGCAGCATAACCTTGAGTTTGTCTGTAGTGGATTTTTTTACATAGAGAGTTTTGCTGTTATGACATTGCCTAAAAAAGGCACTCTAGGGAAGGTAAGTACCTTTTCCAGTTACCAAAACCCAAGAGGAGACAGGTGAAGACCATTCCTGGCCCATCAGTGTGGTCTGTCAACCATATCTTCCCAGGCTGACAGATACTGAATCCCCCAGGACTGACACCAGAAGCTAAGCCAATTGTTGAAGTCAATCATTTTTTGTTTATATTGAGGCATCATCCTGGGTGAAGGTAGAATGCTGTTTAGGGCAAGTGACATACCTGCCTGGGACACATAATCTGAGAGCTCAGTCATGTCTTTCTTCATATAGTCCAGTGAGGTATGTCTCAAGTCATTCACTTCAACCTGGACTATGACACAGTCATAACAGTACTTGTTGTTGAGAGACTTGAGTGCATGCATGATCTGATAGATCCTGGCACCTTACAGGTAGCTGACTGCGACCTTTTCCTTGTCTAGACTTGTGAGGGCGACATCTGTGTTTCTCACTATGGAGTTGGCTATGACCAACACATTTGGTTTTGAGGTGTTTTGCCTTAAGGGTTTTTGGCTGAAACACTGTTGTATATATTATTATGTGTAGTGAATTCTGTTGGGTCTGCAATATGTGTGCAGTAGGCTTGTGCTCTAATCCTTAGGTAGGCTTTTAGAGAGTATCTTCACATATGTGGGTTTACGTGTTGTGAGCTTGTTATGTGCAAGAGGTGAAGTGTGTTTGCTGACAACCTGTTTTATATCTGGCTTGCTGTTATGTGAGAGAACTGATTCCGAATTCATAGTATAGATACATCTCTCACATGTTGTATTTGCTTGTTTTAGGAGTAACTGGTTGTCAGTATACACAAGGCAATTACTACATTGCCTCAGGATGTCCATGTCAATCAGGCTGGCTGGAGAAATGGTGGGAAACTGTCCATCCATTATGGTAAGTATATACTGTTGAAACTAGTACAGAGTGGGCTAAATGGACCAGGTTTTGCTGAAGACTAACATAAAGCAGTTATTCTATGGAGGGCTAGGGGAAGAAAACTGCATCAATGCTTCACAGTGCACAACTGAGTTGCTTGCAAGGCATCAGTGCAATCTCTGAGCAGCTCCAGTAAATTGAGCACAAATCCATGTAAACATGACACTTATATACAAGTGAAGTTAAATGATTTTAAACAAAGTAACTGATGGGAAAGGCCAGGACTGAGCCTTATTCCAGCAATCCCCAACTCAGATGGGTCCTTGGCTGCACACTTCTGCCATAGGGTGCAGGGGGGCCTTCTTAATGTAACATGGCTGGTTTTAGCACTCAAATTATACCAAACCATCTAGATTCAGCAAGCCTGAATCTAGCATATGCTATAAAATGCAGAAGTACTAGAAATACTAAGTGCTGAAAATCACAGCCACAACAGCAAAAAAAGTTTAAACAAACCAGAAGTTATACTATCTATGTGGCACATCTCATTACTAAGGGTTTTGCATCCAGGAAGAGAGAGGTCATTGTCTCCCTCTACTCTTCCCTCTTAGGCCAGTCATTGAGTACAATGCCCCATTTGGCATGTACCTCACTAGACACCTGCAAAAACTGGAGAGGCCACAAAAGTACCTCAGAAAGAGAATCCTAGGCCTTAAACACTTGTTCTATATGGACAGACTCAAAAAACTCCAACTATTCTCAGTCTCATACCACCTACTTAGAGGTGATCTGTGCTTGACTTACAAAGCCATGTATGACCCAACTCTGTTAGAAATGCAACATCTAAAGAAATCCCAATCTCTCCACATCACATGCTCCAGAGACCTCAACCTCATTACCACAATCAACAGAACATGCTGGAGGGACAGGTTCATAACCCAGATACTGCCCATGCCATGGAATAGACTTCCCATGCATGTCAAACAGAGTACCTCACTGGCCTCTTCAAGAGAAATCTTGATGAGTGGATGGGGAATCAAAAATTCACCCCTGGGATCACTCACATGGTTCTACTCGACAGAGGCACTGGGAACTACGGTCGGGTGGCACGATGCCAGGGTAATCCTATGGGCTAGGCTTGTAAAGGCTCCAGGGCCATTAGCCTAGTACACACCTATGAACCTATAAACCTAATATCATTTGTTAATGCCATGGTTTCAAGGTTCAAATCTAAATAGGGTGATGTCTGTGTGAAACTAGGGATCCTTAATGTCCACATTTGAATGGTATAAGAGTATAGAGTTGGGAAATCATCTCATGTACCCATTTTCCTTTTTCTGTTACCTAATTATTTATTTTTTTGGTTCACCCTTTGAGCAAAGCTTGAAATTGCATCTTGTTGACTGTCAGTCATCACTAGTAGTGAACAATGGTTCACTTCACTAAGCAAAACCTCAAAAATTTAATTTGGAATGCCATCAGTACAGCACATAAGTCTGGCACTGTTGCACTACCATCAGCACTCTGGTCAGTACTGAATGGAGAAAATGCACCTGTTGATTACCTTTCTCTGTGACCCAAGGTGTTAATGCAGTAATTTTGGAGGAAATAGCAGAGGTAATATAGGGTTCAGATCCAATTTACAGATAATTTTAAAGACGGGGTCAGAATAAGTAGTGACACATAATTTTTAATGGGAATGTTACATGAATTAAAACTGAATATTACAAATATTAATTTGCAGCATGTGGAATGATTAATAAACAAGTCAACTATAATCTGTGAAGAGTACGTTAAGCATAACAATGATTATAGTTAATTTAAAATACACTTGTATAGCTATAATCTGTACAATAGTTACTTGACAAAAGTATGACTCATAAACTATAATTATGTGTATAGGACAGTATGTCATGTAAAGTACGTATGGCACCTACCCTGACATGTTTATCTCAGGCCATGTGACTCAACGCATAAGAAATATTTTTACATACAAATTACTAGGTTTTACATATAATTCCAATAATATGACAACTGAAAAGTTACATGCCTACAGGCATGTCATCATTAGATCTTGACTCATATTGAAATTATTATACCCCAACTTACAACTTAAAATTCTTAGTTCACTTCTGGCATTGACAGTTAATAAGTAACTTTTAGTCATGGGTTCAATTCCCAGGTGGTATTACTAAAAGTTTGTCATTTGTATGTTCCACCAACCCATTGGGTACTAATTCATAACCTTTTATCTCTAAACAGCACTGATTATAACCAATATCATAAAGCAGTTGATGATTTTTGAAGTGGAAAATGTATAAATACAATGAGTATCAGGCATGGCCATGACTGACTGCCACATTTCACTCCTCAGCTGTATTTTGAAGGAATCATTCCCAGTTTCTCTGGCAGGACATTTTGTGCTTTCAGTTGCACAAATACAGCTGAAAGGCTGTCCATCATTGTGCACAAGCTGTTACATGCGAGCTCTGAATTGGTCACCAATTCAAAGAAATAGTTGTAGGAGTACTTCAGATGACATGACAGGTAAAGGTGAGGGTACTGCTCCATTTAGAACTCAAAGATAGTATGAAGACAAGTCTTTGAACTTTATGGTGCTCCTGGTAAAGTGCTACAGCCATAGGCTTTTGCAGGATAACTATACTGGGTTTCAGTACAAGGCAAAGACGTGGAATGGCTTAGCCAGGGAAGTCTTTAGTGCAGCTGTCATTCCACAAACTGCAGAATAATGTCATCACCAAAATAATGACAGGAACATGTGCAAGCAGGACCTCCTGAGCTTATGGAAGGCAGAATTTAGAACTATAAACACATCTGAGCTATATAAGTGTAGTGAGCCATCAGCGGCCAGTACAATACCATGCATTTTCCAGGCAATATTGTTACTCATAATGCTTTAATGCTTCTTATTCTCGTTCTTTTTTTGTTTTGTTCTGTGCAGCTGCAGTGGACACTGCTAGGAACAAGGAGGCACATCAGGAGTTATAGGCACACTTCCGAGAGGCTTGGGGTAAGTATGGATCAGGCATGAAGGCACACAAGAAAATAATACATCTCTAATGTAGTTAACATTTTCAAATTTTAGAGCATCGGTCCATATGAGATTGAGTAGGCATACCTATTGTTTATAGCCCTTTATCATTGCATTAGCAATGAATAAATTAACTTAGCTGTTTGTGGATTCAATTCCCAGCAGCAGCGATTAGCTTTTTTTACAGGATAGCCTGTGCAAATTATTTACTGAAATATTAAATAACCATAAACATTCCATTTTTGTTGCTGGTTATATTTATTTGGAGTGCATACATCTGTTATTCCATAGGCAGCTAACTGTCTACATATTATTTATAATAACATGGATACTGATATATTTTATGACACATTAATCCCTTCACATCATATCTGGATGTGGCAAAGGTTAACAGTTATGTATCATATTAGCTTATATATTGAAATATTAGTCTGCCATGGCTTTGATATTATTAGCTATGTTTTGTCTGCTTAAACCCTACATCTCTCATTTTTTTATTCTGTGTAAAAAACATTGTTGCTGCAACACAAATGTCCATTAGTACAGGTAGCTAACTGATCACTCAAGATCAGACCTCCATACCTCCACAGGTGGCTGCAATGGCCCAGCCACAGTCAGCACAGACACACAGCATATTTGGGTTACAACCTGTCAGTGCAGCCTCCATAACACCTGCACTACCTGCTCCATCTGCATCACAATGCTAGTGCAGTGCTACCCAGTGGGAGTAAACTTGGAGGTAGTGATTTTGTCAACCATCAGGAGCTGACAAGGCTGGTGGAGGACATCATGGGAGAGGGGCCTCAGTGCCTGAATTGCCAGAGTAGAAAAGGTCTTGTGTGGAATTGCAGAGTAGACGTCCCATCCAGAACTGACATGGGGATCTGTGACAGGAGACAGTGATAACAGTTCTGCTGTCCCATCTAGCACTGATACTGGGATCTGTGACAGGAGACAGTGGTGACAGTTCTGAGGCCCTACCCAGCACTGACATAGGGATCTGTGACAGGCAACAGTGATAACATTTCTGATGTCCCATCTAGCACTGATACTGGGATCTGTGACAGGAGACAGTGGTGACAGTTCTGATGCCCCACCCAGCACTGACATAGGGATCTGTGACAGGCAACAGTGATAACATTTCTGATGTTACATCCAGCACTGACACAGGGATCTGTGACAGGCAATAGTGATAACAATTCTGATGTCCCACCCAGCACTGACACAGGGATCTGTGATAGGAGACAATGATAACGTTCTGAGAGTGAGGATGAGATTCTAACTGGGTTCAGGTTGGACACAGATGAGCCTCTGATGCCTCTTTCGTATCCCCAGTGATGGTGTCTTCCAACCATTTGTGTCCATCACCACCCCCTTCTGTCTTGTATGCCCTGTATGTCTGCATCAGCTATCTAACCTACTTAACCATACATGCCTTGTTATTCCTTAAAAGCCTTTCCTAACAGTCTTCTCTCTAAAAATAAACAAAAAGACAGGCACCTTTCCAAAAAAAAAAAAAAATTATATCCCATGCATAGCTCTTCACTTTGCATATTTGTCTGCTTGTCAAACTTGATGTGATCCAATTGTCCATACAACATATCTCTGTTGTTGTCACCCTTCCATAATATGGTCACTATCCAAATTCATCAAAGTTTTGTTACAAGTATAAATTTATTTTGTAAAGAAATTGATAGCTATGGTGCTCACCTCCAGCATCCCGTACATACTTTTATTTATCCCCTTACCTTCTGCTTGCCCCCCCCCCCCCCATTTTCACTATTGTCCTATCAACCTCTTTCTCACACATTTAATCTGGTCAAGAAATAGAATCACGCATGACCAGAAATGCCCGTGAAAAAGCCTTTGGTTTATTCCTCAGCATTTGCATGAAGTCTGGTATCACTCACTAATGCCGAATGACAGTAAATGGTGTTTCACATCCTATGGTAAAAACTGATAAGTTTGTGCAGTTGACCGCACTAGTACAGTTATTGTTGTACAAACAAACTTAACCCTGCTATACTATAGAAATACAAACTGCTAGCAATATTTTGTGACAGTTACTGTAACATAGTTATTAGGTAACTAGATGTACTGTACACTTTATGGGATGTTGCAGCTGTCATTACTTTGATGAAGCCTGATGCCTACATTCTCTTTAGCTTCAATCTGTTGTCACTGTCTCATCATATGTGTGATTTTAAGTTTGTAAAGTATGAGCTCTCAGGTGGAATGCTTTTTGCATAGTGTCAAGGGTTCAAATCCAGAAGTATGTCAAACATTTTTAAAGTTTTTCTTTCATATTAATATTGTTTGTTTAACTGCTGGCTACATATGTCATTGACCCAACATTATCCTGCTTTGGTCTTAATCATATTCCTACTTTCTTACTTATGCTTGCTCCCTATTGAAAATACTTTATTGTGCAGATCATGAGAAAATGATTATGATCAACCAATATGAGGAATACACTTCTGGGAGGCAAGAGGGGTCTCGTGATCAACCAATATAAGGAATAAACTTCTGGGAGGCAAGAGGGGTCGCACACAACAAACAACACTGTTGAAGCAGCTAGCAGTTTTAATTAATTCAGTTGAGTGCTTTCATCCCAAAACAACCATGGGACTTCATCAGAATCTAACACGAAAAATGCAACACTTCCTTTTAGACTTCATGCTATCAATTAGATGTTTAAAGCTATCTCGTCCATTAATATAAAATAAGACACACTACTAAAAGACATACGTAAAAATTATATAAAAATATACCATGTAATCAACAAATATGAAATAGCTATCAAAACTTTAAAAGTAATAAATGACAGTTTTGCTGAATGAAGTTTAAACACTGATTGACTGGACAAAAATTAATTTAAACCTGATGAGGAGTTGACATTAAGCTTGAGATGCAGCGTTAACGGACATAAAGTGTCAGAAAAATTATCCCTCAAGATACAACTGTTTGCTGATGACCTACTAATAACTTCTAATGATATTGAAAATCCAATAGATCACCTGTTACATAATCTAGACTTATTTGCAAACATCTCTGGTCTAAAATTCAATCACAATAAAACTCAGGCACTTCTAGTGAATAAAAATGTTACTATGAAACTTTTATTTTATTTTTATTTTACATTTGTTGACCGGGCTAGTCTATCTGGATACATGTCCATTTTCAGTAGAGGCCCAGGGAGAAAAGCTCCATGTGCAAAACAATATGAATAAAACAATAAACAATATATAATAGACCAAAGTAGAATAGAACAAAATATAATAAAAAACATTTTAAGTAGGGTCATGAAAAAGTCTACAGAAGAATATATGCAATGTATATGACGGTAAAGCAGTTAAACAATGATGATAATAAAGAAGTAAATATGAAAAATTCAGTCACAGGATTCATAATAAGCAGATTTAGAAGGGAAGAGTAGTTGATGCAGGTGGTTGTAGTGAGAAGAAACAGCAGTTAGTCAGGGATAATACAGGAACATAACCAGTGTTTCTTGAGATGAAGCTTGAGCTTCTTTTTGAAAAGTTTATGAGAGCAGAGAGTTGTAAGTTCAGTGGGTAGAAGATTCCATAGCTTACCAACGGTGTTACAGAAGAGGGAGTCACCTGCTAAATTGTTAGCTCTGCAGGTGTTAAACAGTAGTTTATTAGCAGAGCATAAGTTTTTAGGATTATGGTAGGGGGTAAGTAGGCTTGAGAGTATAGGAGTATTCGAGGGTTGATACAGTCTTTTATGGGCAATAGTAAGCTGTGAAAAATTAAGATGCTGCAGAAATTCTAACCAATCAAGTTGTAAAAGATTTAGACAGTGATGAGTTCGGAAAGGAGACGCAGCAGCAAATCTGGCAATATTATTATAGGATACAGTCTGCTTGTTAATGTTGGTTTTAGAAAGGTTTGTATACATGGGTGAGGCATAGAGTAGAGTAGAAATGAGATGAGTTCTGGCTATAGCAGTCCTGGCTGTTGGAGTAAGAAAAGGTTTGATTCTATAGAGGGATCCAAGTTTCTTGTTGACTGTTTTTATTGTACTGCTAATATGTGTGTCAAAGTTGAGGTTATTGTCAATAGTTATTCCTAGGAGCTTGGTAGTTGGGTCTGGAGAGATAATAGTACCATTGTTAGATGTAAGTGTAAATTGTGTGGGGGTGGACTTACGTGTTGGGGAGAAGAGTAGCAGTTTTGTTTTCTTAGGATTTAGGAGGAGACAGTGGTTTGTAAACCATTGTTCCACAGTGTTAAATGCATTCTGGGTTATGGTTTGCAGTTCAATTTGAGAGGTAGCTGAGCAGATAATAGTGGAGTTATCTGCATACTGAATGCAGGTAGAATGAGGAATTGCTGAGTGAAGATCATTAATATAGATGGAAAATAGGAGCGGCCCTAATATGGAGCCCTGAGGGACACCAAGGGAGATAGGTAGGAGATTTGATAGATTATTGTGCCAGAGTACCGCTTGTTTTCTGTTATTAAGGTAAGATTTGAACCAGTTGATGGTTGATGGGTCTAGGGACAGAGATTGCATGATATGCAAGAGCAGCTGGTGATGAACCATGTCGAAGGCTGTGGATAAATCAATGAATACTGCAGAGGAATGAAAGCCATTGTTACGATTATTGTTAATACAGTCTGTAAAAGATAGGGCAGTGGTGGTACTATGGTAAGGTCTGAAGCCATGTTGACAGTTAGCTAGTAGTTTATTTTGGAGAAGGTGGTTTAGAAGTTGTTTCTGAATACATTTTTCCATAATTTTTGCCAGGGGAGATAGCAAGGCTATGGGACGAAAATTAGAGAAATCATTTGAGTTCCCACCTTTGTGTAGAGGAATAATATAAGAAATTTTCCAGATGGTCGGGATATGTCCTTCACTAATGGTTCTATTCATAAGAATGGATATAGGGTAGGCTATAGATTTGGCTCCTATTTGAAGGTATTCTGCTGGGAGTTGGTCAGCTGAGAGGGTGGAAGGTTTAAGTTTTAGTAGAAGAGAGCAAATAGTAGAAGTAGACACTGGTTGCAATAGAAATGAAGGAGGAGGATTTACAGAAGAATTAGGCAGGTTTGTGGTGTCTGTTGTAAGATGGTTAGCAAGAGATTGGATGGCATTGGTAAAGAAGGAGTTAAAGGAGTTGGCAGTGTGAATGGGATTATCTGGTTTGGATCCTAGAGGGTTAGGGGTGACTGATTGTCCTGGATGAGAAGTTTGTTGATGCTGTTCCAGAACATTTATGGTTTATTAAGATGGGTTTGCTGTATTTGGAGGTAAAAGTTCTTTTTTATCTAGCACTATGGCCTTTTTAGTATCATTTCTTAGTTGTCTGAAAATTAAGTGATCTAATGGGTTTTTAGTAGAATGCCATTTAACCCATGCTTTGTTTCTCAGATGGATTTTATGCCTTGAAGTGTTTGAGAGCCAGGGTGCAGGTTTAGCTTTACATCTAGTAGAACGTAATGGGGCATGGTGGTTCAGGATGGATAAGAATGTGGAATTAAAATATGCTACAGCTTCATCAAGTGGAAGATATTTTAGTGGTGACCAATTACATTGTTTAAGTTCTGTAAGGAATAGATTGTGGTTAAATTGTTTTTTGGAGCGAACAGTTCTGGCAATGTTGGGATGTGTAAGGTTGGTTTTAGATCTAATAAAATAGGTTAGGGAGTGGTCACTTAGATCATCTGGGAGGGTCCCTACTTTGTAGGTATGTAGAGGATTATTAGTAAGTATCCAGTCCAAGATAGTTTCTTTGTTGTTGGGTTTGTGAGTTCTGGTAGAGGAGTTGATAGTTTGAGTAAAGCCATATAGGTTAATGTGGGTAGAAGGGTGTGAACTATTACAGGACTGCCAATCAATATTGAGGTCACCTAAAATTATAGTTTCCTGAGGGAGGTTGATAGTAAGCCAGTTCAGGATATTTTCAAGGGTATTAATATTGTTTCCTGGTGGTAGGTATAGGCAGATGACATTTATAGCTTTATTAGGGTTGACCTGAAGTTTAGTGATAAGTAATTCAGCTTTGTTGTCTAAGCATGGGTTAAGGTCAATGGTGCTAATTTGTAGTTTGGTTTTGTAGAGGATTGCGACCCCTCCTCCCTTTTTGGTAGTACGGTCTTTTCTAATGATATTATAACCAGGAAGGGTAACTTCATTATGTTTGTTTGTGGGTTTAAGCCAAGTTTCTGATAGGCATAGGATATCAAATTGGTGGACATCTAATAGGGCATGGAGGTGTGGGATTTTATTATTAATGCTGCGTATATTAAGATGTGTTATGAGGAGAGAGTTTGCTAGCTTGGAAGGGGTTATGGAGCTACTATTAATTAGAGTATATTTATTAGTGGTAGAGGTATGATTAGGACCAGGGTTTGGGTGAATGTCTCCATCTAGTAGGGAGTGAAGGTATGTAATGTATTTATGGTAAAGTAGTTTGTAAGAATGGTTAAGTAGTTTTTTGTTATTGGTATGATTATATTTAATGGGAGCTAGTCTATGAAATTTGGGAAGTATGTAGATGGGTGCAGATGTAATATTTAGAGAGATTGGAGTAATGACTAGTGGTAATGTAGAAGTATATTTTGCGGGAAAGGGGGTAGAGGAGTAAAGTGGTTGTTCATACGAGGTTAAGAGATAGATAGTAAAAAGAGAAGGAAGTAGTGTGAGAAAGAGAAGTAGTTGAGTTAGGAGGTGGGTGGGAGATGTTGGCATTGTGGAGTTAAATAGTTGGTAGTTGAATGTGTGGTGTGATAGGTAAGTTGGTGTAGTGGTGAATGTAGTGTGGGAAGTGAATAACAGAGTTAATTGGGGGTGGGTGTGACTAATAGTAATGTGTTGTGGGAGGTGTGATGTGATAATGATGTGAGCAGTGGTATTGGTGCAGTGTTAAAGGGGGTGTGGTGTAGGAGGAATAAGTGTAGGGGCCCTGGGGGTGTATGGGAATTGGGGGCAGGGTAGGGGAGCGGAGTGAGCCCGCAGGGCGAACAGAGCGGGAAGAGACAAGGAGTCCTATATCCAAGAAGACAATCAGTGAAAATAGAGAGGCAACAGGTGAGTGTAAAGGCGGAAAGTGTAACAGGGAGGTGAGAGGCTTAGCAGTGGAAGATTTAAGATGCTTAGAGGGGTGAATACAGATATTAGACCCTTAGGGCATGGTAAAACTATAAAGAGACAGGGTTTAACTAGAGCTAGGAATTTAGTAATGGTGACCTAGTACGAGAAGAGCTATAGTTAAGAACAGAAGGTGTAGCTAGTAAGATATAAAGGGAGAGTGTAAGGATATAAGGTAGACAGCAAGTAAAGAGGTGCCACCTAGTGGGCAGTCACCAGTATTACGGAGTATGCCGCAGCTGAGGTATTTCCAGGCTGAAGGAGAATGAGGAGATAGAGGAGAGGATCCAGTATAGAGATGGGCAGGCAGGAGAAAATAATGGGAAATAGAGTGTGAGATAGGCTGGAAGTGGGGATATGACAGAGTGCTATGGGGGGGGGGATTGGCTTCTGCCGTACCAAACTCGGGAGACTCACCTAACCTGGCAGAGTAGTTATGTATTATTATGGATGCAGTCTTTAGTTGACTATAGCAAACATACTTTCTGTTTCAGTGTTCCTGGGTGTACTCTCAGGGAGCTGATAGGTGAACTACTTTACACTGAGAGTGATTCCATGTGAATCAAGGCAGGGCAGTTTCAGGCAGTCGGGCTTAGAACAAGGAACTCAGAGCTGCAGTGTATATAGAGAGAGAAAAACAGGTAGTGAGGGAAGCAATATAATAGCTAGACAACACAGGCAAACCTTTAAATCGACATTATAGTATATCAAAACTCAGCAGGAAAGACAATAGTATACTACACAGGCAAAACATTTATATAGTGAATTTACTATATGCAAACTCGATGTAAAACAATAGCGTACATGTGTGGCAAACATATAGTGATAGCACATCAGGCAGATTCTAGTAAAGGATAGCACAGATTGTTAGGTCCCATGGGCTAAACGCTGGCAGTTAAATGCGAATACAGCACCAAAATAATAGTAATGCCAGCTGTGTTCCTTTCCGCTAAAGCAAACAAAGAATAGGATATACTCACAGCCTTTTTACATAATTTTAACAGTAGAGAGTAGTTAAAGAACCGCAGGTTGTAACTAATGACTATATAATGAGAGTATAATGCTTTTTAGTAATCCAGTAATCTGACTAGTTATTAACGTCTGTTAGTGGATTGCCCATGTGCAAAACGCCGATAGAAAAGTAGCGTGGCTGAGAAAGTTACATTAAGAAGCGCACTGTTCACTACTATTGATCAGAGTAAAAACTTACACATTATGCATTCCCGGGAAGTATTAAGTTAAATTATGCTGGTAGTCTAAATAAAGGCTGCTTTTTAACAGGTGATACAAAAATAAACGCCCGTTTGAGGAAGGCCTACGTGCAAAACGCTGATCGGAAATAGCGTGTGCGAGGAAATTACAGTATGGAGCATACTGTGCGCTACTATTGATCAAATCAAATACCTTGCACAATATGCAGTTTTAGATATAAATTAAGTTAACTGATGCAGGCGAAAGAAATTCTTATTAGCGTGGGCAAAGAAATTACAATATGGAGCGCACTGTACGCTATTATTGAACAAAATCAAATACCTTACACAATATACAGTTCTAGAAAGTGATTAAGTTTACTATGCAGGCAGTCAAGTAAAGGCTGCTATGTAACATATATTACTGAATAAACCATGCCTAACGCTATCGGATCTAGCGATCTTAACAGTCTTTAAAAACAGCCAGGTTAAGGGAAAACTCACTTCAAGTTAAGCGTAAAACACAACTAAAGCTGATGAAACTAAGCATATTGGTAACAGTTCAATCAATTGTAAACAGAGGTTTAAAGCAGCCAGATAAACATTAAAGCACACATTCAATTCAAGAGAACATAAAGATATCAAAATTCAGGTAACATAATATAGAATTTGTAAATCTTAAACTTAACATTAAAAAGAGACATAAACTGGGAGGGCACCCATATTAAATATCTATGTATCATTATTGAATCTATTTATAAAAAAAATCACTCACATCTAATTACCAACAACTTATAAACTCAATTACAAGTCTAACTGACAGTTGGAACAGACTCTTCTTCACATTTGAAGACAGACTAACTTTAATCAAAATTATAATGTTACCTAAAATCTTATTCATTGGCCAAGCTCTAATAATCCTCCCACCTGTCAACATTAAACAGAAAATGAATAAATTATTACTCATCTCCCTTTGGTATCCCAAATAACTAAGAGTTTTTTTTCTCTGGCACACCACAAGCTGGGATGAAGGAGGTATAGGGTGTCCAAATATTGATGCTTATTTAAACTTCGCATTTATTCATTTATTAACATAGTGTTGCTTTGGGATAATACTTCCTATACATCATATTGGAAATCAATACATGAAACCTTACTTTTTAATAGTAGTAGGACATTGCTTGAACCATATACTCAAATATATACAAACATCTTTATATGGATTTTAAAAATATACATTCAAAATGAAAGGTCAAAACTTGTTCTTACACCTCTTACAAACCAAATATTGCTGTTGTTTAAAAAATATATGTTTTCTAATCAATTAATTAAGAAATTATTTATAATTATTTTTCTGATTACCTACACAATTGAATGTTTGATATCTTTTGATACTCTGAAAATGTTAGAATTTAAGAAGGGTTACCTATTATATTGGAATCAATTTCTCTCAGCTAATAAAATAAGTTCGGCAGACTATTTGATCAGCAGATATAGTTTGCAAAATTGCAATTAGCTGGACATCCAAACTTGCAAGGATTTTATAAATTCTAAGCTCGTCCCCTCATTGCAGGCATACAATAAGAGTAACTTAAAATTCTTGGATTGTATCTCAACAACTATTAATAGGTCACCCAAGAACACTTCATACATATCTGTTATTTATAAAATTCTCAGAAATGATTTTAGCAAAACAGATGTTTCTTTTTGGAATTATTCAAGTGAAGTTAATAAACAAGTATTCTCAGGAAAATATAAAAAAGTTTGTTTACAGTCAGTGAAGGAATCCACATCTTCCCTGTTCTGGCATGTATACACATGATAATTTTTACATAGATGTTTTTTTCACCCAACACAGACTAACAATAATGTACAAGAAAGATGAAATGAAATGTTGGATATGTGGACACCCTGATGCTGATTGGATATATATGGTTGTTATTTGCAAAATAATTTCCCCATTTTGGTTAGATTTTAAATATCATTGTGAAGCTCTATGGAATGACAACTGTATACTTTCTGACTCCCTTATCCTTTTCAATGTTCCTGTTCCTGAAGTTATTCCTAAAAATTAAACATTTTTACTATGGCCTATCCTCTCTATAGCAAGGAAAATTGTTACTAAAAATTGGAAATCCTGATCTACTTCTGTCTTTAAAGTTGAGGTAATTCATCTTGTGAAATACATTTGTAAGAACAAGATTGCTACTAATAAAAGCAAGGACTAATAACATAACTCATCATTTAATTGCTTGGACAAAATTGTCTAATCTGTTAGAGAAATATTAAGTGTTCTCCTATGTATATTACCTTTTTAATTGTTATGGACACTGTATATAGTTTATTTGTTTATTCTTGTTACTATACTGTTAAGTTATTGTGTTAAACAATGAATAAAAACATTTGGGGGAAAAAACCCATGAGCTGCCAAAATAATTCCTTATATTCGAGTCTTGTTTCCCAGTCCGAAAACCACAGCAAACTGGAACAGACAAAAAAGCAACCAGCCAGCAAAATCCACAGATTTATTACAGAATAAAACTCTGACGTCTCGGCTCTTCCCAAAGCCTTCAAGGAGTAAAATACATACAAAAAGACTTGCCTCTTATACTTTTGTACAAACAATTTGTCAATTATTTAATTAAAAAAATCAGATCAAATACTTCCAATTAAACTCTTCATTAAGACCACCTGGATATAATGTATTAAATTTAAGAATAAATAAAGACTCTTTAGTCAACAATCTGCTATTTAAAACATTTTCATTAAATTTTGAAATTTGAACTTTTTCTTGTTGTTGGGTTTTGTGAGTTCATGGTAGAGGGATTTGATAGTTTGAGTAAAATACATTGCTACAGAGTTGTTGTCATGGTACAGAAGGGTGTGAAACTATTACAGGACTGCTGCAATCAACTATTGAGGAGTCACCTAAAATTATGAGTTTCCAGAGGGAGGTTGATAGCCAAGCAGTTCAGGACCCATATTCAAAGTGTATCTACATTAATATTTGTTTCCTGGTGGTAGGTATGGGCAGATGACATTTTTAGCTTTATTAGGGGTTGACCTGAAAGGATTTTAGTGATAAGTAATGGTCAGCTTTGTTTGTCTAAGCATGGGTTAAGAATCAATGGGTGCTTCAATTTTGCTTGATTTGGTTTTGTAGAGGAATTACGACCCCTCCTCCCTTTTTGGTAGTAAGGTGCTTTTTCTGTGATATTATAGCCAGGAAGAGATAACTTCATTATCTTTTGTTTTGTGGAGTTGCATTTAAGAACAAGTTTCTGATAGGCATAGGATCATCATATTGGTGGACATCTAATAGGGCATGGAGGTGTGGGATTTTATTATTAATACTCACGTATATTAGATGTGTTATGAGGAGAGAGTTTGCTAGCTTGGAAGGGGGTTATGGAGCTACCTATTGAATTCTGAGTATATTTATTAGTGGTAGAGGTATGATTAGGACCAGGGTTTTGGGTGAATGTCTCATATAAAATCTAGTAGGAGTGAAGGTATGTACTGTATTTATGGTAAAGTAGTTTGTAAGAATGGTTAAGTAGTTTTTTGTTATGTGGTATGATTATATTTTAATGGGAGCTAGTCTATGAAATTTGGGAAGTATGTAGATGGGTGCAAATGTAATATTTAGAGAATTGGAAGTAATGTAGCTTCAGTGGTAATGCTTGAGAAGTATATTTTTAACGGGAAAAGGGTGTACAGAAGGAGGCAAAAGTAAGTTTGTTCAATGAGGTTAAGAGATAGACAGTAAAAAGAAAAGTAGTTGAAAAGAGAAGTAGTTGAGTTAGGAGGTGGAGTGGGAGATGTTGGCATTGTGGAGTTGGAAATAGTTGGTAGTTGAATGTGTGGTGTATTGATAGTGTTGAAAGTTGGTGTAGTGGTGAGATGCTTAGTGTGGGAAATGAATAACTTGAGTTAATTGAAGGTGGGTGTGACTAATGAGTAATGTGTTGTGGGAGGTGTGATGTGATAATGATGTGAGCAGTGAGTATTTGGTGCAGTGCTAAAGGGGTGTGGTGTAGGAGGGAATAAGTCATGAGGGGCCTGGGGTGGATGTAGAATTGGGAGTGGGAGTAGGTAGAGTGGAGTGAGCCCACAGAGGTAGGCGAACAGAGGTGGGAAGAGACAAGGAGTCCTATATCCAAGAGAGAGACAATCAGTGAAATAGAAGAGGCAACAGGTGAGTGTAAAAGTAGGAGGAAGTGTAACAGAGGAGGTGAGAGGCTTAGCAGTGGAAGATTTAAGATACTTGAAAAGTGAATAGAATATTGGACCCTTAGGGCACAGTAAAAACTATAAAGAGACGAGGGTTTAACTAGAGCTAGGAATTTTAGTAATGGTGGCCCTAATACGAGAAAGAGGCTATAGTTAAGAACAGAAGGAGTAGCTAGTAAGATATAAAGGGAGAGTGTAAGGATACTTAAGGTAGGCAACAAGTAAGGCGTGCGCCACCTAGTGGGCAATCACCAGTATTACGAAGTATGCCGCAGCTGAGGTATTTCAAGGGCTGAGGAGAATGAGGAGATAGAGGAGAGGATCCAGTATAGAGTTGGGCAGGCAGGAAAATAATGGGAAATAGAGTGTGAGATAGGCTGGAAGTGGGGATATGACAGACTGCTATGGGGGGTTGGCTGTTGGGGTACCAAACTCGGGAGACTCACCTAACCTGGCAGAGTAGTTATGTATTATTATGGATACAGTCTTTAGTTGACTATAGCAAACATACTTTCTGTTTCAGTGTTCCTGGGTGTACTCTCAGGAATCTGATAGGTGAACTACTTTACACTGAGAGTGATTCCATGTGAATCAAGGCAGGGCAGTTTCAGGCAGTCAGGCTTAGAACAAAGAACTCAGAGCTGCAGTGTATATAGAGAGAGAAAAACAGGTAGTGAGGAAAGCAATATAATAGCTAGACAACACAGGCAAACCTTTAAATCGACATTATAGTATATCAAAACTCAGCAGGGAAGACAATAGTATACTACACAGGCAAAACATTTATATAGTGAATTTACTATATGCAAACTCGATGTAAAACAATAGCGTACGTGTGTGGCAAACATATAGTGATAGCACATCAGGCAGATTCTAGTAAAGGATAGCACAAATTGTTAGGTCCCATGTGCTAAACGCTGGCAGTTAAATGCGAATACAGCACCAAAATAATAGTAATGCCAGCTGTGTTCCTTTCCGCTAAAGCAAAAAAAGAATAGGATATACTCACAGCCTTTTTACATAATTTTAACAGTAGAGAGCAGTTAAAGAACCCGCAGGTTGTAACTAATTACTATATAATGAGAGTATAATGCTTTTTAGTAATCCAGTAATCTGACTAGTTATTAATGCCTGTTAGTGGATTGCCCATGTGCAAAACGAAGATAGAAAAGTAGCGTGGGCGAGAAAGTTACATTAAGAAGTGCACTGTTCACTACTATTGATCAGAGTAAAAACTTACACATTATGCATTCCTGGGAAGTGTTAAGTTAAATTATGCTGGTAGTCTAAATAAAGGCTGCTTTTTAACAGGTGATACAAAAATAAACGCCCGTTTGAGGAAGGCCCAAGTGCAAAACGCTGATCGGAAATAGCGTGTGCGAGGAAATTACAGTATGGAGCACACTGTGCGCTATTATTGATCAAATCAAATACCTTGCACAATATGCAGTTTTAGATATAAATTAAGTTAACTGATGCAGGCAAAAGAAATTCTTATTAGCGTGGGCAAAGAAATTACAATATGGAATGCTATGCGCTATTATTGAACAAAATCAAATACCTTACACAATATACAGTTCTAGAAAGTGATTAAGTTTACTATGCAGGCAGTCAAGTAAAGGCTGCTATGTAACACATATTACTGAATAAACCATGCCTAACGCTATCGGATCTAGCGATCTTAACAGTCTTTAAAAACAGCCAGGTTAAGGGAAAACTCACTTCAAGTTAAGCGTAAAACACAACTAAAGCTGATGAAACTAAGCATATTGGTAACAGTTCAATCAATTGTAAACAGAGGTTTAAAGCAGCCAGATAAACATTAAAGCACACATTCAATTCAAGAGAACATAAAGATATCAAAATTCAGGTAACATAATATATAATTTGTAAATCTTAAACTTAACATCAAAAAGAGACATAAACTGGGAGGGCACCCATATTAAATATCTATGTATCATTATTGAATCTATTTATAAAAAAATCACTCACATCTAATTACCAACAACTTATAAACTCAATTACAAGTCTAACTGACAGTTGGAACAGACTCTTCTTCACATTTGAAGACAGACTAACTTTAATCAAAATTATAATGTTACCTAAAATCTTATTCATTGACCAAGCTCTAATAATCCTCCCACCTGTCAACATTAAACAGAAAATGAATAAATTATTACTCATCTCCCTTTGGTATCCCAAATAACTAAGAGTTTCTTTTCTCTGGCACACCACAAGCTGGGATGAAGGAGGTATAGGGTGTCCAAATATTGATGCTTATTTAAACTTTGCATTTATTCATTTATTAACATAGTGTTGCTTTGGGATAATACTTCCTATACATCATATTGGAAATCAATACATGAAACCTTACTTTTTAATAGTAGTAGGACATTGCTTGAACCATATACTCAAATACATACAAACATCTTTATATGGATTTTAAAAATATACATTCAAAATGAAAGGTCAAAACTTGTTCTTACACCTCTTACAAACCAAATATTGCTGTTGTTTAAAAAATGTATGTTTTCTAATCAATTAATTAAGAAATTATTTATAATTATTTTTCCGATTACCTACACAATTGAATGTTTGATATATTTTGATACTCTGAAAATGTTAGAATTTAAGATGGGTTACCTATTATATTGGAATCAATTTCTCTCAGCTAATAAAATAAGTTCTGCAGACTATTTGATCAGCAGATATAGTCTGCAAAATTGCAATTAGCTGGACATCCAAACTTGCAAGGATTTTATAAATTCTAAGCTCGTCCCCTCATTGCAGGCATACAATAAGAGTAACTTAAAAATCTTGGATTGTATCTCAACAACTATTAATAGGTCACCCAAGAACACTTCATACATATCTGTTATTTATAAAATTCTCAGAAATTATTTTAGCAAAACAGATGTTTCTTTTTGGAATTATTCAAGTGAAGTTAATAAACAAGTATTCTCAGGAAAATATAAAAATGTTTGTTTACAGTCAGTGAAGGAATCCACATCTTCCCTGTTCTGGCATGTATACACATGATAATTTTTACATAGATGTTTTTTTTCACCCAACACAGACTAACAATAATGTGCAAGAAAGATGAAATGAAATGTTGGATATGTGGACACCCTGATGCTGATTGGATATATATGGTTGTTATTTGCAAAATAATTTCCCCATTTTGGTTAGATTTTAAATATCATTGTGAAGCTCTATGGAATGACAACTGTATACTTTCTGACTCCCTTATCCTTTTCAATGTTCCTGTTCCTGAAGTTATTCCTAAAAATTAAACATTTTTACTATGGCCTATCCTCTCTATAGCAAGGAAAATTGTTACTAAAAATTGGAAATCCTGATCTACTTCTGTCTTTAAAGTTGAGGTAATTCATCTTGTGAAATACATTTGTAAGAACAAGATTGCTACTAATAAAAGCAAGGACTAATAACATAACTCATCATTTAATTGCTTGGACAAAATTGTCTAATCTGTTAGAGAAATATTAAGTGTTCTCCTATGTATATTACCGTTTTAAATGTTATGGACACTGTATATAGTTTATTTGTTTCTTCTTGTTACTATACTGTTAAGTTATTGTGTTATACAATGAATAAAAACATTTGGGGAAAAAAAAACATGAACTGCCAAAATAATTCCTTATATTCGTGTCTTGTTTTCCAGTCCCCCCACATGGTATTTATTATGATGACAAACATAAGAGTAACACACAACAAAGATGGTCAGACATGGCCAATAAATAAAACTCTTGCTGTATCTTTGTCTTCCTTTCTCCCTGTCACTCGTTCTTCCCCCTTTCTGTCTCATTATTGTCTGACCTCAACATTTCATGATGTCTTCAACAAGTACTAATAGTAATTGATTGTAAAGGGCAGCTCATGCCTTATGGCAGAAGCTTATCAGTTTTTGCCTTCAGCCACATTAGTGTACTGCCCCTCATGCTACTGTGCTTAACCTCGCTGCACTATGGAAACAGAGGCTGATAGCACTATGAGGAGACAGTTATTATCATACGTTCAACAGGCCACAGAGTTGAATGTACACAATATGGGATATTGCAGTTTAAACTGCTGTTGCAGAATATGCTGCATACAAACTTCCTTGGTTTCTAAAGTCTCCATAGTCTGGGATTCCACCAGCATTAGCCTGCTTTTTCCCTTAGGTGTCACATAATCAGGCCCAAAATGGTCATATATTACCACAAAAAATGCAAGACATTAGGAACAATCAAGTCTTTATTTGTTAACAAGCATAATATACTAGGTGCATCTTAAAATATTGTTGCTAATCACACATAAGGTGATATGAGGAATTAATTTGCATTTTCATGGATTTCTAAAGTCTTTTCATTCTGGCACTTACATGTATGTTATCATGTAGTGGCTGTGTTACTCAGTGATGACATACAAACACATACAATTGCATAAAAAGCAGTACAACATTCCTCAAGTAGACAGACTGTCACCAGAAATGAGGGCTGTCTGAGTATGCATCTATAGTATCCATATAACAATTACATTCTTGCAATTATCATGAAAAATCATGACACACAAATCATCAACATAACACAAATCCATTTCGAACTGGATCAAAATCAGAACTTTTGTATATCTGCACTCCTTATTTGCAAGAAAGTAAGCCTGTAGCACCACAGACTTCTAATAATTCATGTTCTAAGATCAAAACCTCAAAATATAATTAACACATGCTCTAATTGTTTGCCATCGATGGTACAAATGAGCTTGTCAGCGGTGCCCTTCAAGAAGCAATTTTGGCAAGAGGAATTTAATGTCATTGGCTTGTATTTCTTGAGTATGATGTAATAGACTGTTGTTCTCTAGGTGTGATGAGTTCACTGTGACACTGTAAAAATATTATATAACGTAAAGTTATGTCTGGACTCCAACATATTTAGACTTGCAAATGATGTACAAAAGTGTGGGACCTTATAAAACATACTTCCTAAGTGATATTAAGTTGTATGCTTTCATATTTTTGACTTGTCTGTTTCCATTTATACTCTGCATTGTCCAAGCATGAGGAAATATTGAAAATGATTCAACAAATGATTGCTGTTTACATACAATCATCCTGAGATGGACACTCAAGAATGTTTAGGTGTCAATCTACGGTTTCACAAGTGTGATTGTCATCCGTTCACCATACTGTGAAATAGCTACATGTCACTCACACTACTGCGATGTACATGAATGACAGGATAGATAAGTATATGTAATTACTTGTGATCAACACATTTGTGTTACTTCCGCTTGTCAAGACAGATTCCTTTTCACTCAGATCTGTAAAGCACACTAGTGTCTCTACAACACACTGATGTTGTAATCCTTACAAATGTGCATTGTCCCACACTAAAAATCAGACTTCTCCTATGGCCCTTATGATTGATACAGTGTACACTAGATTGTGTAATTAGGTAAATTTTTGAATACATTGGCAACTGACAAGCATGAGTGTGTGTGTCTGTGTGTGCATGTGTGTATATCTGTAGTGCTATGTAGGACTTAATTCACCCACATATCTGATGTGCACATTTCTGTTCAGGACAATCATTTAAACTGGGAGAGGACTTCCCATCAATTTATTCCTCATTTATCCCAAACATCTTCTCTGCAACACATTGATGAGGTCATCCTTCCAAATGCGCATCTCACTGTTGTAATCAGACTGTGCTTGCGCTTGATACCATGCACTCTAGACTGTATAACTAAATAGGTAGGTAGTTCAAATACAACAGTCTGGGACTGGTATCAGTGTGTGTGTGTGTGTGTGTGTGTGTGTGTGTGTGTGTGTGTGTGTGTGTGTGTGTGTGTGTGTGTGTGTGTGTGATACCTTCCAACGGTACCAAATTCTTTGGTATTTACCATTTGGCGGATTGTAACAACAGGGTGTCACGCATTCCCAAGTGGCCCCTTTAAATCCTGATTTTGTTTTTTTTTATTTTCATTTTTATGTACATGCTGATGTCATCGCGTCACCAGCATATCCCATGACATCATCAACGTGCAAGGGCTTGCATGTTGATGTCCGTGCCATGAGACAGTGCCTGGGAGCATGAGCATTCAGTCAGCATTCTGGGGAAGGGAAAGTTAAATAAATAAAAAAAAAAACAGTTACGATAAGGCCATGACTTGAGCCAGGCAGCCAGCCAAAGAGGAGAGTAGAACTACTGGAGCTGTTGTCACATTCACTTGGTAAGAAACCTGTATAGATTAAGCCCAGGATTCAATAACTTCTACACTAAGTGTACACTAATATATGACAAAAAACAGCCAGGCAGTTGCTATAAATAAATTAAAATAAACTTTAATAAAAATAAGTTAAAAGATGAGCGCTTTTGCACCTATACTGGGTGCTTCATCAGATCTAAACATAACTAACAGCAGCACCATTTAAATATTAGCATTTCAAGCCATGTGAACTTAAAATAGGTCTTAAAGGTGCAAAATCATTCAATCCCTTGCCTCTTGTTGTTTGCAAAACAGTCATCCCCTTAATTTCTAAACATTCTGTAAGAGTTCTAATATCCCCAATATAAAGAAAATCTGATTGGTGGAGATATTAGAACTTGTACTGAATGTCTAAAAATTAAGTGAATGACTATTTTGCAAACAACAGGAAGCAAGGGGTTGACTGATTTTTACCTGATTTTTATTAAAGTGTGTTTTTTTTTACTTATACCTACTGCCTGACTGATTTTTGTCATATATTTCTACTTCTTCTTCTTCTTCTGGCTCCTGCCCGTTGTTTTGTATTTGTTTAAGTGTACACTAAGTTTACATTGTTCTGAGTGAACAGACAACACAGACATAAGTCACACCTTCTTCCTTTTAATTTTAGCTTTCCTACTGATATTCTAGCAGTTTTAAGTATTGACAGGGATTCATAAAAAAATCACTCTACCCTATTTTGTGTGACTTACAGTACTACATTTAAAGAGTAAGTAGTATATGCCATTCTAGCAGTAAAAAAGAGACACCTGGTAAATTCACTTGACAGACACATGGCTTGTGAGTATTGCTACTTTTAGTCCTCCTGATTTTTTTTTTTTTTTAAGTGGAGTGTATTTCTCATAGGTCTTTTTAGGACATGATTCAATTGAATTAGTAGAGCACTCTAATTATGCTTTGACATTAAAAGGAAAATAGCCTTGTTGTAATAGTCACACAGCTCCGTGATGCTTAATAAAAATTTTTGCATCTCAGCTGAAGTGAGAGGGATCAAAGATATCATCCCAAACTTTTTTTTTTCAAGATTTCTGGACTAGGCCAAAATAACAGATGAGCATAGGCTCAGAATCATTGACAATTAATAAATATTACTGTAATTTAGAAAATTAAGAGAGCAACAGGTTTTGTGTAAGTATACATTTCTGAAGAATTACCAAGTATGACACTCTAATGTCTGTCATTATTGCCTAACCATAATCCTCAGTGATAGACCAAAAAGTCAAACATTTTATGAGAGACAAGGCAAAAGTGTGAGGTAAAATCAGAAGCAGTTGAGAACTATGAGTGGGGGGGGGTCTGTACTTACACGATGTTACTGTATGAGTGGAGTTTGCATGTCGTTTCTTTTTTGTATATCTGGGCTTTCATTAGGTATGCCATTTTTTCCACAAAACTTGCTAGGTAATTTGCTACACTAAAATGTCTAGACTCCCCCATCTGTGGAATAGACTCCCTCTCCATGTCAAGCAGAGTACCCCTCTAGCCCTCTTTAAGGGGGAACCTGGATGACTGGATGGGAAACAGAAAATACACCTCTGGGATCCTACCCATGCCCCTACTGGACAGGGGAAACAGGTGCTGACTTTGTGGGAACATTGGCAAAATTCTTAGCTAGGCTTATAATGGCCTCTGGGCCAATAGTCTAGTATCATCCAATACACCTATAATCCTATTGAATTCACTCTTGCAGGATGAGAAGTGTGGTGACAGTAAAAGGTTAATGATGACCAGTTTGTTTACCTTTTGAGCAAAAGAACAAATGAATACATGGACCATGCTGATGATTTTATTAACTTACATACTTGTGTGTGTGTCTAAGCATGTGTAACACTTGATGTTGTATTCACTTTTCCTGAGAAGAATACAGTTACTGCTCCAATGGGATGGGTTTGGCATAATGCTTAATGTCTTTAGTTGTTTGATTCTGTCCTCAAGTTATTGGCTAGGCATAAAATGACCCTTCAGAGCAGTTAAGCTTGTATTTACCTATGAACCTTTTGAAGAGGTTGGTCCTACCAGGCTAGTGGCCTTGGACATGGTATCCATTATGACTAGGGAAATTTGGTTAGGGTACCGAGGAACTTACCTTACTCTTTATTCGATAAGTGACACAGGATATTACATGTACCTGAGCTTCCACCAGCACAGGCAGTTGGGGTCTCTGCTTAACATCTTATCCAAAGTTCAGCATACTTAGGACTGTAGCATTCCCCTGCCATACTACACTACAGTGTCAACATTGTAAAATTAATACAACTACCTGCTGTGGTTATAGAACTCATATTCTTCTAACCTTCTAGCACTAAAGGCAACTGTAAACTACTGAGCTACTGAAATTGCTTTTCAAGTTAAGCTCTGAAATGGAAAAAATATGCTTGTTACGGTAAGGTTCATACATTAAAACTTTGCTATTGAAAGTTATATAGAATCAGTCATCACAAAACTGCATCTGATAGCTTTGAAAGCTGTAGGTATTATAACAGTTTTTAAAGCTTTTTCTTGATTAGAGATGTACTTCACTTCTACTAAAACAGAACAGGACATTTTAGTTTTAATTAAGTGCAAAGCTTTATACAAGTTCAAACGTTATAAATAAAACCTTGTTGCTATGCTTATAGTTTGCGTTATTTTTGTGTTTTCAGCTTGTATTTGAATGTTCGTATCCTACAATCCCATTGGAGTGGGCAGAGTCATATTATTATGCATGCAAAATTTATGTTAATCAATGTCCAGATTATTGGCCAGTTGTGCCTACTTTTCATGGCCCTTTGTCCAGATTTTTGATGTCTCCAGGTTGAGATGTATGGTGTGTGTGTGTGTGTGTGTGTGTGTGTGTGTGTGTGTGTGTGTGTGTGTGTGTGTGTGTGTGTGTGTGTGTGTGTGTGTGTGTGTGTGTGTGTGTGTGTGTGTGTGTGTGTGAGTGTGTGTAGTGGCAGGCATATATGGCTTCAACAACAGATCTGATGTGTACACTTCCACTCAGAAAACACATTTGCAGTGGAATTGGGCTCAGCCATCAATTTCTGCCCCTTTTAACATAAGCAATTATCATGCTACACACTGATGAGATCATCATTTCAAATGTGCTCTGTCTTACATTTGCATTAAGCCATCTGTGGCATTTGCAGCTGATACTCTGCTCTCTAGATAGGTATGTGGGTTGACTCTAGAAATGTCTGTCTGCTGTGAATGTGTCTCCTTTGCTTGTGCTAGGTAGAAATGGCTTCACCAACAGATATGATAGCTAGCTTTTTAGTAGTAGAGGACTCTACCACCACTTTCAGTCCCTTTTAGCGCACACACACACACACACACACACACACACACACACACACACACACACACACACACACACACACACACACACACACACACACACACACACACGCACACGCACACACACACACACATCACACTATCAAACTAACGCTGATGTCATCTTTCAAATGTACACTGGAAAACAAATGCCCCATGGGGCACTTACAGTTCATGTAATGTCTTCTTGTATGTGATCTTAGTTCAGTAGTCATTTCAAACCCAGACATTACTCATAGACTCAGTTGTGTCAGTGTGTGTGTGTGTGTGTGTGTGTGTGTGTGTGTGTGTGAATGTACATGTAAGTAAAAATAGTGTCATCCACATATCTGATGAGTATATGTGTAGCCTGAAAGGGGTCTTTCAATACTTTCTGTCCATTTTAGCACAGACAACTGTGTTGTTAAACACAGATGAGCCCATTTGTTGAAATGTTATTTATCTCAACCTTGCAGTAAGTCTGCTCCTGTGGCATCAGGAAATGTTACAATGTTCTGCAGCTTGCTTGCTAAGTAAACTATGAGTTTGAATCTGTCATTAATTATGTATTGTGAAAAATTGCACTTCTACATTCACAGGGGTGACTCCATTATGCAACACGTGGTTGGGTACACCCACTGTTGTGCAATATTTTGTGATAAAAAGACAGATCACTAATATGTTTCAATCAATTTAAAGGCACACATATGCCTTGCTGCACAAAGATGATGTAATTCCTTCAAGCAAACCTTGTCTCACATTTGTAGTAAGACTTCTCCTGTAGCACATGCAGTCAAGGCAATATCCAGTAGAATCCATTACCATAGGGAACAGTCTAACTCCAACTTTAATGTCCTACCTTAGCTGAATGAAAACCAGCACCCCTTGACCTAGTTCCCGAAAACCCACCTATGCTCAGCAACAAAATACTCTACATACCTTGCCATACACCCACCTAATTCACTCATTTCCAAACCATTCTTAACCCCTGTTTGGCCCTGGCCTTTCCCCTGGAGAGCTCTTTCCTTATATTACCTATACCACTAGTAGGCAATTAAGACCTGTCCTACCGCAGCCCTAACCTGCAACCAAGCTTCCTTTAAACCTCACAACTCCCCTGTAACAATGCACCCAGTTTTAAAACTACCCCACCAACTGCCTATCGATCATGCTTCTTAAAACTCTACTCACAAAATTGGCCCAAATACCAAGTGAAATGATCCTTGTGGTATTCTGTAAAACCTTAACCTGTTATGTAACATTAACAATACCTGCTCAATGGACAAATTTGTCATCCCAAAGACTCCACCCGTTAGGAACAAACTCCAGCATACTATCAAACATCTCACTGGTCCTCCCCTAAATACGGTTCAACCACTGAATGAGTAAATACAACCACCCCAAGGTTTTTAAGAAAGCAAGGGTTGAGCTTCACTGGCTTGCAAGAGCCACAGGGGTTTAACCTAATAAGCCCTGTGATCCTATGAATGCCGTGACTACTCATCCCATCATCAATTTTAGGAGAGTACAGATACCTTAGACTTCTATTTGGCAATTAATTTTACTGGAGATATTCCAAAGAGTTTTTCCATGAGTAATTGCAGGTTTGGAAGATGTTGCAAACATAATGATTATCTATTAGTGCATGGTCAGTAAAAAGAATAGTTTGACAAAAAAGTGATACATGTGCTGAGGAACTGAGACAGCATGATTTCAAGATGAAGAAGAACAAAGATGATGGCTATTTGTTTATTTACTTTGTTAATTAGGGTAAAACACTGATAGCATTGTACATTTTTCAGGCTTACCCTGCTCATGCAAAGTAAAATACTATTAGGTCCTTTACAATGTGGTAATAATAATAATAATAATAATAATAACAATAATAATAATAATATAGCAGTCAGTTAAGCCAATAGGTGGACACTGCTTTTTTTTTCAAATTGTTTATACAGTGTACGGAACTAAAAATTGTCTAAAGTTACTACTTGTTGATGGGTATTGATTTTTTGAATTAATTTTATAATTGCTTGTTTCAAGACAGCATAATATTGTAGCTGAAGCATAGATTATCATGGTGGTATTATGGGTATAGTCCTGTAGAATCTATTATTATCTGCATGAAGTTGTGGTTAGAAAGAAAGTCATTGATATCTGATTTAGAGACCTCAAATGTTAAGGTTAAAGTAACCAATAATAATAACATATCTGATGGAATCTAAGCTTTGCTTTATTAAATGGACTGACTGTCTGAATGTGTCTTTGATAGCTGGAATGGAGAAAAATGCCACTGCAATGTTAATATGGCAGAAGTTGTATTTTTCGCTAAAAGGTTTAAGTCTTTGAATATTGCTTTAAGGTTATCTTTTGACAAGGAAAGAGCTCCTCTTCCAATCTTTCACCTGATTTTGCATTAAAAATGTATTTGCACCCTGGGAAGAGAAAGAGATAGCAGGGTAATGCCTCAAATACCAGGGATGTAAGCACTGAGAAATGCTTTACGTTTTGTGAGTTTGTTTTATTGATGCAAGCATTAAGTAGTAGTACTTTCATATGGTCATATTTATTAGCAGCATAGTATTTTGTTAGGTATTTGAATATGCTGCAGTGTTAGGAGGGACTACATTAGTTTCAAGGAAATCACTGATGAAGTATGTATCTAAATGTGGTAAATCATTAGGTGAACCTAAAAAAGATAGTGTGGATTGTGATGGTGTTTGCTTTTTGTGCTTGGATGGGTTTGGTGTTATAAAAGTGTTTCTTATGAGGGAGAATATTTTACTCTAAAGTTGGAAAAGTTATTGATGAAAGTTTAAAGAAATTGTAATTGTGGTGGGGTACAGGTGTTTTTCCTTTTTAGTGGTATGTATAAGATTACAGAGGTTTGTACAATTGTGCAATTATATTATAATATTAGGTCAGTAACTTTTTGGGAGTTTTTATGATTACAGAATGTTATCTATGGACATTACATTTAAGTAACTATGGTGCTGCATACATAGCAAATTCAATCTCTGCAGCAGTCAAGTAGTTTTTCAAGAAGAAAAAAAGCCTGATGTACATAATGAACTAGCAACATCAATAAAGAGTGATATGAAATGTTTTTTCTTGTAATGCCAGGAGTCTCTGTAACAAATCTAATGACTGATAGGTCTCATTTATCTAGAAAATTATCAAATTGTAGCAATTACACAGTTTTGGAATTCTTCCCATTTAAGACTTGACAACTTTTACTAAATATGAATGTTTAACAACTGCCTTACAGGGGGAAGGAGTTACTCTGTGGGTACACAACTCAATTTCTTCTAAACTACCACATATAAGTGATGATAATGAATTAATTGTAGTCCAATTAAAAGCACCGACACAAAAGCAACAGATGACAATAGTGTTGTATTATAGAACACCGAATATGACCAGTGACAAATGCTGAAACTTTTGATCCAGTCTGGGTAACTGCTTAGTGAACAAGTTAGGGACTTAAATTATCTAACCATACATTTGTCTTCTCTAACAACTACCTCAACTTATGAGAGGGAATTTCTAGGCATATTATCATATTTTAGTTTACTTCAATTGGTATGTAACAGCACAAGGAAAGGAACATTTAGGATTTTTGTAGCTCTAACAAAGTTGATATTATCAACTATTTAGATATAGTGTTCCCATTAGCTGTATCAGACCACAATGTCATTGTGTTTACTCTTTGTTTAGCATCTAAAAAAATATACAGGAAACAAAGGCATTTGACAGTCTAAGAGAGAAATTAGAGGAAAGAAAAATACATCCACAAGCAAAACTGTTAGAAGCTTTGAATAAAAATTTGTGGTCATTAATATAACAGATTGTGAAAAACAGAATATAGATCGAGAAACATTGATTTATTTGGAAAAAGAAGCATCTGAGGAAGTGCGAAAATATAAACAACAAAACCTGGAGATTTTTGAAAAGTATAAAAAGGAAATATGGGCATGGGAAAGAAAGAGAGATTTGATATGGTGCAATATTTATGCAAAGGTGAAAGCCAAGTTAATCACAATAAAGAAGGCAGCCACAAAGATATTTGAAGAGAAATACTGGCAAAGGCATCCAGATAGGGAAAATTTCACAATTAAAAAATAATATCACAAACAGGGAATGTAGAAAAGAAGATTAGCAAAGTAAAGTTAAAAAAAATAGAAGTTCAAGTTATGAAGTACGTGTGAAGTGAAGGATTTGGTGTAGAAGGTCTAACACAGGTTACATCACAGCATGATGGAATGAGTCCCCACCATAAGGAGAAACAGGAAGATCAGGAGACATCTCAAGAAGAAACATGGACATGGGAAAGAAAAAGAGATTTAATTTAATATTGTGTAATATCTACACAAAGGAGAAAGCAAAATTAATCAATGCAAAAAGGAGCAGCATCAAAAATATCTGAAGAAAAAAACAGGCAAAGGAATCTAGATATGGAAAACATTACAATACAAAAATATGAAGATGGAGGAAAAGTAGAAAAGACGATTAGTAATGGAGAAGTTAAAGAAATAGAAACTGAGGTTATGGAGTATCTGTGAAGTGAAGGATTCAGGGTAGAAAATCTAATTCAGAAAGCACCAAAACAGGATAGAGCAATGAACATCCAAATTAAAGGGAAACAAGTGGAAAGGTAAGTAATTGGTCAGGTGCTATATGAAGATATTTGGGCCCTCTACAGGAAACCAGTAAATGTTCATGTGAAGTTGGACAGCAAGAGAAGGAACAAGAAACTGTTGAAACTCTAACACATTCAATGTTGAAGAGTGATAGACCACTGAGTTCCCATATAACAGAGCAATGGGTGGCACAGGATGAAATTGAAGAGAATGTGTTACAGGAAGATGTTATAAAACTTCCTATAGAATGCCCACATGAAATGAAAAACAAAAAATGTGTCCTCAGTTTAGAGCAAAATGAGTTAAGAGAAGAGTTGCTTGATTTAATAGACATATATAGATATATTAAGATCAACGTAAGAAATAGACTGCAGAAGGTCAACAAACCCCAAGAGTCAGACGTTTGATAAAACAAATGAACACAGCAATTAGGACTGTCCATAGAAATCCATGCAATATATTAGAAGGAAACGGGTCTTTATTAAAACATTGAAGTTTCAAAACTTTGAATGTTCTAATATCGACCCCTATTCAGCAAAAGCTGAAAACATCGAACATACAGAACAGTGAATTTTTTCTTAGGGAAAAAATTTGCTGTTCCAAAACACATACACAAAACACAAGCACACCAAACAAACAGCAATCCACAAACATACACCTAAAATCTTACACCTAACGCTACACTAAACTATACACATACCACTAACTATCCACTTACCTTAACCCAAACCCTAACCCTAAGGCTCGTCAGTATCACACACTCACCTCACCCGTTCCCTAACCCTAACTCACCTACCCCGCCCTAACCCTCATGTTCACACAATCGCACACTTACCTGACCTGCGCCCTAACCCTAACTCACCTAACCTGCCCTAACCCTCACATCCACACAATCGCACATATACCTAACCCGCACTGTACCCCTAACTCACCTAACCCGCCCTAACCCTCACATTCACACGATCGCACACATACCTATCCCACACCCTAACCCTAACTAATCTAACCCAGACTCAATCGCACACTTACCTGAACCTGACCCGTAACTTTCCACCAAAGCTCTGAAAATACAGAAGCAACAGAAATGGACAACTGAATTCTTTTCCTAGGAAAAAATTTGGTTTTCTGTTGCTTCGATATTTTCAGCTTTCACTGAATAGGGGTCGATATTAGAACATTCGAAGTTTTGAAATTTTGATGTTCTAATATAGACCCGAAGGAAACAGGGTGTATTACTGTTCAGCAAAACTAATAACTGATAAAGTTCTACCACAAGAACACAGGGTAGTGAAGGAAAGGAAGGGGAGAAATCGAATACCATCATGGAAGTATCGAATAGAGAAAACTATAAAGCAACTAAGATAAGAAATGTCACTGTTAGAAAAGTATAGAAGAGGGAAAAGATCAACAAAAATATTTAGAAAGATGGACATGATAAAAGCAATGTACTGTATTAGAACAGATCAGGATCTATCATGCACTATCGCAAATAAACTAAAAATTGCACCACAGGTGAAAAAACTTAGCAGATACACATATAAATATAAAAGAAAAGTACAAAATAAGCTATTGATGACCAAAAAAAAGTTTTATAGAGAATTGGGAAGCAAGGTAAAAGGAATTGAAAGATCACCAAAAAAGAAGAGAAAGAGATACATTTTGGAGAAGTATTTATGAAGATCCTGTGAAACATAACAAGGATGCTAAATGGATAGAAGAAGTACAAGAAAGAATAAGAAGTTCAAATGTACATTATATGAAATGGGATGAAGTAACAGCCAGAAAGATTGAAACAAAGTTAAGAAAAGCCTCTAATTGGAAAACCTCAGGCGCAGATGCAGAACCTAACTTCTGGTTAAAAGTATTAACATCTTTGCGCCAAGATTTAGCTATGAGTAAGATCTATTTATATGCATACTCATCACAACAGACACCAACCTGGCTAACAACAGGAAAAACACTGCTCTTACTTAAGAGTGAATCTGCAAGCTATCCTTAAAATTATAGACCAATAACTTGCCTTCCTATAATGTATAAACTATATACTGGAATTGATGCCAACAGAGTTTATAGTCATTTAGAAGAAAGCTGAATTATGGCAATAGAACAAAAGGGCAATAAAAGACATTCATATGGAGCAAAGGAACATTTATCGTTAAATAAAGTAATTGGAGAACTGTAAATGGGGAAGAATTTAAGCATGGCATGGATTGACTATGGAAAAGCATTTGATAGTATCACACATTCATGGATAAAAGGGTACTTAAAACTGTATAGATACACCCTCCACTGATCTACTATGTTACAGTGACCATGTAACAGTGGCAGAGCACTTTGCAATTAAGCCATAATAAATGACAAGTTATTATTCCAGGGATAAAAAGGGGATATTTCGGGGTGACTATCACCGCCACTATTCTATCTTGCCCTTAACACATTAAAATGTCTACGTAAAAGCTTAGGCCATGGCTATAATTTGACTCCTTAAAAACATCAAAGTGTAAAGACTTCTCATCTTCTCCTTGTTAATGATTTAAAACTGTATAGCTTATCAGATGAGGAGCTGAAAGCACAACTGCAAGTTGTCAAAACTTTTTCAGATAATGTAAGAATGTTATTTGGTCTTGATAAATGTACAAATGCAACCTGTAAATTAGGAAAACTGCAGCACCAAAAAACATAATTTTGGGACGTGAAAGTGATATAAAAGTACTTGAGCAAGAGGGAGTGTATAAATATTTGGAAATTGATGAAGGATCAGCAATAAAACATGAACAAATGTGAATAAAACTTAGTAAGGAATACTTTAGAAGACTTACATTAATCCTGAAAACAGCATTGATATCTAGGAACAAAATGCAAGCTATAAACCCATTTGCTCTTCCCGTCCTAACTTACAGTTTTGGAGTGATTGACTGGCCCCAAAATGTATTGGATAGATTAGACAGGAAAACAAGAAGGATGCTTCACGCTCACCAAATGATTTATAAAAATATGTGCATACCAAGATTATATATTCCCCGTTCCAAAGGAGGTATGGGCATCCTTAAAATTGATTACATGTATAGATCTGCAATCACAGGACTACACACATATCTGCTGACCTCACAAGACCCAAATGTAGTGAATGTTCTGAAACATAAGGAGAATAAATCCAAGATGACTTCCCTGCTTAGTCTAGCAGAAGCATATTAGTGTTAAGTAGGAATGGAAATCAAACCAGAAGTAGATAAAAATCAGGCAGTAACTAAATGTACCAAGAAACAAAAGAAAGAATGTAAGGTAAAGGATCAGATGAGAAGGCAAGATGTGCGGAATATGCATAAATATAGTTGGAATTATAGAAAACTTCTTGAAGAGCCTCATGTTGATCAGGAATGAACACAGGAATGGTTAAGGAGAGGTGAATTCACATCAAGAAATGAAAGGTTAATATTGGCAGCCCAAGATAGTGGGCTACGTACATGCTGGTTTACGAAGTCCATTGAGCATGTGAGAGAAACAGATAAATGTAAATTTTGCAAAACAGAATTGGAAACAGTCACACAACTCATTGCTGATTATGACATACTAATGGCAAAAGGACCATATACTGAAAGGTATAATAATGTGGCAAGACATTTGCACTGGGGATTGTGCAAACATTATGTTATTGAATTGGCTGAAAAACACTGGAAACATTAGCCACAAAGTATTATAGAAAATGATGAAGTTTATATCACATGGGATCACCCATTACCAACAGTTTGAAAGATAGATGCAAGAAAACTGGATATAGTGACCCATGAAAAAAAGCCAAAAGTAGCAATGATCATTGAAATCACCATGCCCAGTGACTAAAGTGTCTTGTGTACAGAGAGACACAAAATCATATAATGTCAGGATTTGCAGGCAGAAACATGAGCAATATGGAAGAAAGATACACAGACAGTTCCAATAGGAGAAGGAGCAATGGGTCTTATAAAAAAACAAAATCTACAATCGTATTTAGATATGTTACCAATACATGTAACTTCGTATGAATTGCAGAAGGAGTCATTACTGGGCATATTGGGGGTGCTGTGAAGAACACTTTTGGCTGACATCAAAGATTGAAACAATACTAATTTCATGAACTTTAATCATACTTTGACTTAGGAATGGGGTCAATTCCTGTCATGATATTAGAAACCCAAAAGATTTGGAGAAATTAAAAAAGAGAGAAACATAGGAACAACCATAATAATTTTGATTTCAAGGTCTTAAATAACCAACTTTTTGAGACTAGCTGGGAAACTATTACATCAGTTCATAAATTTGATAATGGTTATCCTGCATTAGAGAATATCCTAAGCTCCAGATCTGGATCTCCTGACTGGAAGTTAAGAAATGCACCATACAAAGTGGTATGGTGATCCAAATCACTTAGTAATCTGCATTGGAAAAAGAAAGGAGCTTATAAAGTTGCCAAGAAATTCAATACCAATGTCAACAGGGGGAAAGCCAAACTATATTAGCAAATGCTTAAAGCATGAGATAATTAAGGCTAAGGAGAAATATGAGCTCAAGTTAATCAACAACTTTACAAACAAAAAATCTTTTCACAACTATATTAGTTCAATTAACAAGATCACATTTTCTATTTCACGTCACCTTAGATAATAAGGTGATATATAATATTGACATTATAGTTAATGAATTCAATCCAGTTGACAGCTGTTGTATGACTTATGACAACACTAATTTTGGATGTTTGCCCAGAGATCTCAAAGTCTATAATTCTTAGGACGCTGAACAAAGTAAAGAATAAATCATCCATGGGTCTGGATCTAATACCAGGTTACTTGTTGGTTAGAATGAAAGACAATTTATGTAATATTCTATATGTTATATTTAACAAATTGTTATTTCATGGGCTTGTACCCATGTCATAGAAACTCTCTTGCATTATACCTAGCCACAAAAAGGGGGAAAAATACATTATTAAGAACTACAGACCAATAACCTTGACTTCTATATTATGTAAGACTTTTGAAAGGTGTCTTATAGATCTGATAAATACAGCTATCACAAGCTTAGCTACTAGGGATATATACCAGTAAGGGTTTGTTTCTGGTAGATCTACCTTGTGTAACCTGGTCAATTTTTATGACCAGATTACTTTAGCTTTGGACAAAGGTCCCTCTCCTGGAGTTATCTATTTGGACCTAGCAAAAGCATTTGACAGTCTAAGACACTCAGCAATAAGAACTTGTTTATTGGACTCAGATATAAATATTTATTTTATCAGGTGGATAATAAGGTGGTTAACCAACAGGAAACAGAGAGTTAAGATAACTAATGTTTATTGTGACTGTTATCTGTTGTTTCAGGTGTACCTCAGGGATCAGTTCTGGGCCCATTTTAGTTTAATGTTCTTTTTTTCAGCTATGCCAAAGGATAGTAGATTTTGGATATGTAAATATTCTGATGACTGTAAGATTGGCTTCATTATCCACAATAGTAATGACACTGAGCAATTAAACACGTATCTTGCCAGATTGAACAACTTAGCTGCAGATGCTGGTCTCACCTTTAGCTTGGAAAAAATGTTAATTAATGTATTTCTCAAAAAATCTTAAAATTACCTATTTATTTATCTTTACATGTGCTACAATAGGTTGACAGCTATCAGTATATGGGTATTAATGCTACATGCAATCTGTCTTTTAAAATGCACATTATTGCTGTCACCACAACAGCAACTAAGCAGATGGGTTTTCTGTTAAAGAATATTAAATAAGAGATGCACATTCTCTAACTAAGGTGTTTAAACTTTATATCATTTATATAAGTTATATAATTATTGATTATAGCATAACTTTTTCTGTTTATTCAATCTCACTGCTGAACTATCTGGGATGAGTTCGAAGAGATTTACTAAAAAAATAGTTCAGGTCAGTTGTCTGCTCTCCTTTTCTAGATTCAAGTACCTGAACTTATTTTCCATCCATTGCCGGTATTTGTAGAGGATACTTATTTTGTCATACAAAACTTTTCTTTCTTTTAGATGGCAATTTGCAAATTATGTTTGACACAGAAATTAATAACAATACAAGAAATTTGAAACACAATAATTTGAAAATTGTCATTAAAATAGGAACACACTCTGTTAGACATCTCTGTTAAGATGATTCATCTTTGGAACAACTTTCCAGTTCACATAAGATTGCCGATGGACTGGACAGTTTTAAGTGAGGGTTGGATGCTTGGGAGAGAGACAGAGCATATGAATCTCCGTTACTGGAATCAGTACTCTTAGGGGGATCTTGGATCTAAGTACTGTATAATAATAATGATTATGTATATATAACTGTGTCACATTTATATTATTGTGTAATGGTAGAAACTAATCTATTATGTCTGTGAGGAATCAGAGACTGCACACCTTTGTATTGAATAGAATTATGGAGAAAGAGTTTTGTAGGAGAAGAAACTAGGAAACATTTATAATTAAAAGTGACACTGATTTTCGGGACTGCATTGCAAAGGTAAATAAATACCATAGTTGCAAGCAAGTTAATGTGATATATAAATAATATAATCATGGTTAGTGTTGTGGCAATAACAAAGCTGTATTTGTGGGGAGAAGGGTTTTATATATGTAGGCAAGAATTGTAGTTATTGTATTCTTTTAATTAGGCTGTAGAGTGAGTTTAAGCTGAAAAGGGAAGGGTAGATATTTAATCAGAATGTGTTTGTTTAAACAGCTACAGCTAAGATTCACAGAGAAGCAATGGGCTGGCACACAGAGTTAATATTCAAGGAATTCACTACATGAGGTGGCTTACAGCTTATCCAAAATACATTAGCTATTTCCTCCATGTTTCAGAGAGGTGCAGCAATGACTGAAACCTTGAGAAACAAGTTTGGTTAATGATCCCGACATAAGAAGAAGTAGGCAGGAAGGGGGAGGAGTGAATGGGCATAGCCTTTTTGCCTCTTCCATAGGGAGGGTGGAGTTGCATTCACTCAATGGCACACTGGATGCTGCAATTTCCCTCCTGGAGATGTGGAAAATCCAACTCATGTTGTGAGGGAGGGGCAGAGCTGCTTTGAGGGATCTTGCAGAAGTATGTGGACATTCTCAATGGTTATCCCACTGTAACCCCCAGTGTCTGACTTAGTATGTGTTGTAAGTGCCAGGGAGAAAAACAAGAAAAACATCAAATTACTCCCAGATAACTACCTCGTTGATAACATCTGTCAGTCAGCTTTTGATGTATAAAGGAGAGAAATGGGCTGACAAACCAAGACAGGGTTTTATAGTTGACAGACAGTAGCAACAGGAAACAACAAAAAAGAAAAAAAGGGAGATTTCTTAGAATCACATGCACGTGGCTACTATATGTGCTCATGTTTTGTGTTATGCACTTTATGTGTATGAATCCTAACCTGTATGTTAATGTTTTATAGTGTGACGCTGAACACAAAATAACATCAGTGTGGTGTAAACAAAGTTAGTAATGCTTTGGAAATTGTGGAGATTTGTTTTGTTTAGTTTATTGTAATGGGGTGGGTGGTACTGTCACATTTCTAGCAGAATTTGGCTTTGCAGGTTATGATGGAGTTGTTTGGAAGTGAGACTAATGACATGACAAAAGGAGTGCTTTGAGAGGGTTGTTTATGCTCCAAAAGTGAGTGCATAATTTGTGATAAGAGGACAAGCGTCTATGAGAGATGATGGGTGAGTAAGAGAACATTTTAAACTGAATGACTGGTAACATGATTGGATGGGAAGCATACAGTGAGTGGCTATGAGTGTATAATTTTAAAAGAGGGAAGGCTTTCAGGGGTTGAGAGTTCAGGGATGGGCAAAACTGGCCACGTATGGGGAAGGAAAAGAGGGGGCACATCAGCTGAGCAAGCTCCAGTGCTGGCTTGTAGATTTGTGATGCCATGTCTTATGTAACAGAGAAATCCATGAATGGTATAGAATCATTAAGCATGAGAAAGTAAGAAATCTCAGTGTTAAATAAAACTTGATATTACATGTCAGCAGAACATGCACACTGAAATTTAGCACAGAAAAATAAGGGATAAACAGCTATGATAATATTAGCAGCCCTGTTACAATAGCTTACCTAATAGAAAACTCTGTGGAATATTTGATCTCTCATAGCATATTAGCTCACAGGAACCATGAGGCCGAAAGCACCTACCCTAAGATCAAAATACAGTTTCTCAAAAGTGTAAATATATAGTAATCTCTAGAAATATATTACCTTAGACAAAAACAACAAAGTCCAAATGTAATATCACAAAGAGGAAGGTGCGCACATACCTAGCAATGTATTTGTGGCAGCATGGGGAATGGAAGTGAACAATAAATTATGTATTTTGTGAGACTGTGATGGGGCTCCATTGCTATTAACATACTGTTCTATGAGAACATAGTATATAAAATCTAACTAGTTAGAGCATCCAGATAAGAAGGTCAGCCATGTATATCACAGCATATAATTATAAAGACTTTGAGTGGACAACTCAGTAATAATCACACATATGATTCCCAGAAGGATTCAATCAGTCTACATGTCTGAAGTACCTAGACAGCTAGGAAATGTTTAGATTGAAATGGATACCTATATGAAGAAACTCTTCTATGTTAAGAAATATATAAATATAACGGCTAGAGGATGTGGCATTGTAAGTGGACAGCAACATAACTATTAAACATAGGGTGATTGAGTCCTTAAAGTATGACTAGTACAAAGACCCTAAAATAATAAATATTAGTAAACCATACCTAAAAATGTAAAGGACCGAATGAAGAGACTGTAGGTTTGAATGTTAGTTGGCAAAAGGCAGATTAAGCTGAAATGCCATGCTGTAAGTTGCAAGTCTGTGTATCCTGTGAAGTTAAAGAATAGTTAGGGAAAACTGCAAGTCAGGAGAGAGGCTGGCACAGGACCAGAGCAAGTCCAAAAGCCAGACATGCTGCAGTGCTGTCTTGTAAGCTGTGAAGCTGTGTATCCCAGGAAGAAAGAAGAAGCTGCTGGTCAGAAGAGATACTGGAGGAAGGTATGAACTGTTATAGTGGCTGTACAAGCTGCAATGCCAGTTTATAGTTTGTGAAGCTGTACTTACAAGGCAGTTAACTTATAGACAGGAGATTGTAGATCAGAAGTCAAGTTGCTGGAAGAAAAATAAAGTATAACAACCAAAGAAGCTGAAGTGCCAGCATGTACATTGTGAAACTTTGTGCTAAGAAATTAAAGAACAGATAAAATAGACTGTAGGTTAAAAGGCAAGTTGGGAAAGGGCAAGATATAGTGCCATGTCTGGACAAGGTGTGTGTGTGTGTGTGTGTGTGTGTGTGTGTGTGTGTGTGTGTGTGTGTGTGTGTGTGTGTGTGTGTGTGTGCCCAAGTCTTGTTTTCACAGCAAACTGGGTATGGGTAGGTGGCAATGAAATGAGCATACCATTTATTTTCTGTTATTCCCTTTACAAAAACTACAAACCCTTGCTCTATTCAGGATAAGAGGCCCACTTCTGGTCTATGCAAAACTGATCTATGAACAACTGCTTGAACATACAAAAACGTAGATGTGCAATCATGGTCACAGTATGAATTTTTCGTAAGTTCTAACACTATGGCAGCTATTTATTGTGTATCTAACTACATGTACAATAACATGGTTTAAAGCCTACTTAATACTTTTTGCCTCATATACTTGAACAGAGCTTTTGAAATGGCTGATTGCCCACAGTTTTACCCAATATTTTAATTCCTAAGATTTGGATTCCTAACACTTCAAGAATGACCACTCTAACAAACTCTTCACAGTCACTTCTAATGAAATAGCAACTTATATTATCTCTTTCCGAACAGTTATGTCACACAGATCAGTCCCTGCCCCTTATAAGCTGCATTCCTCATGGCAACACAGACCTCTAAACTGATATTATCTTTGTGGTCTCTGCTGATAATGTTCTTCTTGCGCACTCAGTTAGAAAGAGCAATCAGGTACAGCTTAAGCTTGAAAAGCACTTTTTTAAACATCTGCACCTTGGTACCAGACAGCTAACAATCAAATTAGTACTAGCAAGACAGCTAGCATGCTCTTCATTACTTTGCAATGGTATGACAATGTACAACTCCGTCAAGTACCTGACCCCTCCAATATTCCTAAAACCCACTCCACATTCTAAAAGTAACTGGGGCAGTGGCTTAGGACATCTCTATAAGTATAGGCTACTATTAGAGAAGCAGTCCAGGAGACCATTAAGGAGACTAAGCCAAATTCTTAATTGCCCCAAAACAATGTCTGGTTAAGTGACTTGCTCAAGGTTGCAAAATAGGCAAATGAAATTGGAAAGATTCAAACCCTGTACCCTTGGCAGTGAAAGTAGCTCATTAATAAGGCAGACCTTTGCTACTCTGAACTAAGTGCCAGACATCATGAAGAACTCACAGGTGATAAAGGCAAAGGAGAGTAGTCTTGCTGGAACAGAATTCATCCTCATGTCTTGGTGAGAACATTCATGAAACAGACCCTGCTTTAACAAAATCTCACCAAGACGACTTTGATTTATATACTATATTTTATATACATAGTCTATATCATAGGCAGAAGTAGGTTAAAAACTAAAGAAAGACAGCTGGGTGCACAAGTACCAGGGAAAAAAATACCTAATCTTTGCAGGTGCACTGGTGCCAGGATTAGAAAAAAATACAATGTAGAATCCTCAAGACACAGAAACATTCATAAAAGGGAGTTAGGCAAAGCTCAGGGGGAGGATGGCCCCCTGTTGTAGAAGGAAGTAGTTGTCCAGAAAAAAACATGAACATTTTTGGGCCAAAAAACAGCCACAGACATGATAGAATGGGTTACTGAGGATAAGAAATAAAGTATACATTGTTACTATTATGCAAGAAGCCCAGAATTTCCAGATATAAGATATTCTAAACGCTTAAGAGAGAAATTAGTGGAAAGAAAAATACTTGCACAAGTAAAACTGTCAAAAGCTTCAAATGCAAATTTATGTTCATTAATACAGCAGATCCATGAAAAACATTAAATAGACTAAGAAATTTTGGCTGTATGGAAAAAGAAGCGATTTTGAAAATGCAAAAATAAAAAGAACAAAACATAGAGATTTTTGAAAGGTATAAAAAGGAAAGATGGACATGGGAAAGAAAGAGAGCTATGATATGGTGCAACATTTATGCAAAAGAGAAAGCTAAACTAATCAATACAAAAACAAGCAGCACCAGAGTTATTTGAAGAGAAATTCCAGGCAAAGGCACCTGGATATGAAAAAATATACAATACAAAAAATAAGATCATAAAGAATATAAAATCAGAAGATTAGTAAAGTAGGAGTTAAACAAATAGATGTTGAAGGTATGGAATAGCTCTGAAGTGAAGGTTTTGTGTAGAAAGTCTAGCACAGGTTATGTCACAGCGTGATGGAACAATGAGTTCCCAGAAACTGGTGGAGTGGCAGACATCTAAAGAAGAAATACTGACACGGGAAAGAAAAATAGGTTCAATATGGTTCTATATTTGTGCAAAGTTGAAGGCAAAACTAATCAATACAAAAAGAAATAAAAAAAGCAACACCAAGGATATTTGAAGAGAAATACAGGCAGAGGAATGCAGATATGAAAAATACCACAATACAAAAAGTAAGAAAACAAAGGGGTAAGGAGAAAAGAGGATTAGTAATGGAGAAGTTAAAAAAATAGAAACTGAAGTTATTGATTACCTGTGAAGTGAAGAATTCAGTGTAGAAAAACTAACTCTGGTAATGTCATAGCATGATGGAACATTGTGTCCCCAAATTAAGAAAAAAGAGGTAGAACAGGAATCATCTGATCACTTGCCATTTGAAAACACTCTAGAGTCTTCAGTAGGAAACCAGTATAAACGTTCAATTGGAGTCGCACAGGAAAGGGAAGGATCAGGAAACAGTGGTATCTCATAGTCAATGTTATGGAGTAATAGGCCAGTGAGTTCCCATATGAAAGAGCAATGGATGATGCAGGATGCAGCTGAAGAGAATATGTCACAGGACGATGTTTTGGAACTTTCTGTAGAATGTCTGCAGGAAATATTTATTTATTTATTTATTTTATTTTACATTTGTTGACCGGGATAGCCCGACTGGATACATGTCCATTTTCAGTGGAGGCCCGGGGAGAAAAGCTCCAAATAGAGCAAAACAAAACAATACAAAGCTAATGGCATAGAACATGTTACAACATCAGATGGATAGACCATATTATTCCATAAGATACACACTTTTTCAGAGTCATTTATTTTATTTATTTATTTTATTTATTTATTTTACATTTGTTAACTGGGCTAGTCTAACTGGATATATTTCCATTTTCAGTAGAGGCCCGGGGAGAAAAGCTCCAGTAGTAGCAAATAGAAATTAAAATTAATGTTGTTACATAGTAAATGAAAGGATTTCAATAAAAAATACAACAAGTAATAATAAAATAGACTAGGTATTTGCACTAGAAAAAGTGACAATACATATAGGATAAATTATTATACAGTATGATTCATGAGGAATTTCAGTACATCAAACAGGATAGATTACACCAGTATGTTGATTTGAGTTCACCAGTTACAGTCCTGCTTCCAAGGAGTGAGCATTAAAGTTTTGGTAAATTTAGTGGGAAGAGGAAATACCAGTAGTGAAAGCAGATGATTAGTCAGGGTTGCTGCAGGGGCATAACCACTGTGTTTTGAGGTGTCTTTTGAGGTTTTGTTTAAAGAGAGGCAAGGAAGAAAGTAAAGTTAGTTCATTGGGAAGTAGTTTCCAGTTTTTTCCCCACTGTGTTGGAAAACAGAGAATCTCCAGCCAAGTTGTTTGACTTGCTTATGCTAGCAAGACGTTTGCTAGAAGAGCGTAGGGAATTTAGATTTTTGTAGGGGATTATGAGATTGGAGAGTATAGGTGTGATGTTAGGTTGGTAAAATATCTTGTGGGTAATGGTGAGTTGAGAGACTATCAGATGGTTTTTAAGTTCAAGCCAGCCTAGCTGCATTAGATTCAGACAGTGGTGAGTTCTAAAGGGATTGCCAGTGGCAAATCTGGCGATGTTATTATAGGAATTTGTTAGTTTGATAAGATTATTTTTCTTTAGGTTAGTATATATGGGTGAGGTGTACAGAAGAGTTGAGATTAAATGGGAGTGAGCAATCTTGGTTCTGGCTATCGGAGTTAGGAAAGGTTTGATTCTATATAAGGAGCCTATTTTCCTGTTGACAGTTTTTATGGTGTTATTTATATGGCTATCAGAAGTAAGGTTATTGTCAATAGTAATTCCTAACAATTTAATGGTAGAGTCAAGGAATATAATAGTGCTATTATTGGAAATGACTGAGAAATCTATGGGGGAGGACTTACTGGTGAGTGTAAAGAGAAGGAGCTTAGTTTTTTTAGCATTGAGAAGGAGGCAACGTTTTGTGAACCGTGTTTTTGTGAATCATTGATACATAGCTGTTAAAATATAATACATCATACTTGGATACATAGGTTTAATAGAGTTACAAGTTGTCTTTAGTCCGGGGTATAGAAGAAAATAATCTGAAATATGAAGTGCTTGATTTAATAGAATGGGATACACATATTAAAATCAATTGAAGAATTAGATTACAGAAAGTCAATAACAATGAAAATGTTAGAAGTCTGATAAAATAAACAAACACAGTAATCAAGACTATTAACAGAAATTCATGTGACATAACATAAGTAAATAGCATATGTTACTGTGCACCTAAATTAATAACAGATACAGTCTTACCACAAAATTACAGGGCAATACAGAAAAGAAGGGAAGAAATGAAATGCCACCATGGATGCATTGAACAGAGAAAACTATAAAGCAATTAAGACAAGAAGTGTCACTGTTAGAAGAGTATAGAATAGGGAACGTATCAACAAAAATACTTAGAAAGGTAGATATGATAAAAGCAATATGCAGTATTAGAAAAGACCAGGATCTATTGTATGGTATTGCAAATAATATACTAAAAATATCAGCACATACAGAAAAACTTAGAAGATATGCAGATAAAAATAAAGGAAAAGAACAAGATAAGTAATTCAATAATGACCCAAAAATTTTTATAGAGAATAGGGAAACAAAGTAAAAGGAATAGAAACACCATCAAAAAAGAAGAAATAGACACATTTTAGAGAAATATCTATGAAGACCCACTTGATTATAACAAAGATGCAGAATGAATAGAAGTAAAAGAAACAGTAAGAAGTTTAAATGTACACTATATGAAATGGGATGAAGTAATGACCAGAGAAATTGAAATGAAATTAAGAAAAGCTCCTAAATGGAAAATCCCAGTCCCATATGCAGTAATTTACTTCTGTCTAAAAGTATCAATGTATTTACTTAAAAATGTATTCCAGAGTAATTATATGCACACCCCAATCAAACACCAGCCTGGTTAACACAAAAAAAAAAAAAAAAACAATATTCCTCTTAAGAGTAAACCTGCAAACTATCATAAAAACTATAGACCAATAACTTTCCTGCCGATGTTGTATAAACTATATAATGGAATTGGTACTGGCAGAGTTTATAGTCATTTAGAAAAAAAAATAATCATGGCAATAGAACAGAAAGGTAACAGAATTCATGTGGAACAAAGGATCATTTGTTGCTAAATAAAGTCATAATGGAAAATTGTAAAAAGGGGAAGAATCTAAGTATGGCATGGATAGATTACAAAAAAGCATTTAACAGCATCCCACATTCTTGGACAAAGAAGTGCTTAAAGATGTGTAAGATACACCCTACATTGGGAGACTCTTTGTCAGTGTTGCTCTTTTGTCTTGCTGTTAACCCATTGGGCTATCTACTTAATAGATTAGGTCATGGTTACACTTTAGCTCCCAGGAAACTACAAAGTGTAAAAACATGTATCTTCTTTTTGTTGATGATATAAAACTACATAGTTCTTCATCTGAGGAGTTGAAAGCACAACTGGAAGTGGTCAGACTTTCTCAGACTATATGAGAATGTTACTTGGACTTGATAAATGTGCAAAAGTAACATTTAACATAAGAAAGCTGCAGCACAAAGAGTGTATCATTCTAGAACAGGAATGTGGTATAAAGGAACTTGAGCAGGATGGACTGAATAAATATTTGGGAACTGATGAGGGATCAACAATAAAACATGAGCAAATGTGACCAAAACACGGTAAGGAATATTTTAGAATACTTAAATTAATACTGAAAACAGCCATGATATCTAGGAACAAAGCCCAAGCTATAAACCAATTTGCTTGTCCTATTCTAATTTACAGTTTTGGGGTGATTGACTGACCAAAAAGGTATTAGATCAGTTGTACAGGAAAATAAGAAAAAATGCTTCATACTCATCAAATGATATGTAAAAATCAGGATATAACAAATTATATATTCTTCATTCTGAAGGAGATATGGGCCTCCACAAAATTGATTACATGTATAGATCTGCAATCATAAGACTGCCTACATATCTGCTGATCTCTTCAGATCCAAACATAGTGAAAGTTTTGAAACATGAAGAGAAAAAGTCTAAGATGACTTCCTTTTTTAGTTTAGCAGAAGCATATCTGTGTTAATCAGGAATGGAAACCATACCCGAAGTAGACAAAAATCAATCAGGAACTGAATGTGCCAAACAACAAAAGAAAGAATATAAGGAGAAGAGTCAGATGAGAAGAATAAGAAATATAGGAAAGGCATAAATATATTTGCAAGTACAGAAAACTCCTGGAACAACCTCATGTCAACCAGGATCTGACTCAGGAATGGTTAAGGAGAGATTAACTTAAACCAAAAGATAAAAGGTTAATATTGGTGGCCCAGGATAGCTGACTACGTACATGTTGGTTTACAAAGTCCATTCATAAGATCACAGTATCATTGGAAGCTAATAGGCTATTGGCCCTGAGGCCCTTACAAGCCTAGACAAGAATTTAGCCCTTGTTCCAACAAGTCAGCACCCTATGACACTGTCCAGCAGGGACACTGGTGGAATCCTAGGGGTGTATTTTTGGTTCCCCATCCAGTTATCCAGGTTGCGTTAAAAAGGTTTAATGAGGTACTCTGCTTTATGTGGAGAGGGAGTCTATTCCACAAAAGGGGGAGTCTCTGGGATACAAATCTGTCCCACCAAGTCCTATTGATGTCACAGACCAGGCTGAGGTCGCACGTGCGGGTTACTCAAGCGGAGCTTGACTTGTTGATATGCAGCAGTCCCATCAGGGCAGAGTCTGAGATTGATTGTATGTCAGACAGAGGTCCACAATGAGGAGTCTGTAGGAGACTGAATAGAGGAACAGAGCTTTTAGCCTATCTCTGTAGGATAGATGTTTGAGGCCCTGGATTCTCTGGGTGAGTAACCACTGTGGTCTCTCCAGCTGCTGCATGTGCTTTGTGAGGTACATGCAGAAAGGGGCATTGTACTCAGTAATGGGTGTTATAAGGGAAGAATATAGGGATGTTATGACCACCTTGTTCCTCAGTGAGATACCCTTACTAATGATGTGGGGCATGTAGAAAGCTTTCCTTACAACAGAGGCAATATGGTGGTCAAAAGTCAGTTTGCTTTCAACATGGGTGCCCAGGTCCATCAGGACTGATTGCTTAGTACCTTATTATCAATGTGAAAATTTGTGTGGACATCACTCTCCCCAAAAGGGATGATGATGCATTTTTTGGCATTCAGTTTGAGGCCATGTTTCTGGCACTAGTTATTTGTTTGGGTGAGACCCTTTTGGGGGATGTCCACATTATTTATTTATTTATTTATTTATTTATTTACATTTGTTGACTGGGAGTGTCCGACTGGACATAGGTCCATTTTCAGCAGAGGCCCAGGAAGAAAAGCTCCACACTTAAAATATACAGACAGTAGTTACATTGGATTTGCATAGCAATTAACAATTTGATCAACATACTTAGAAATGACAAACACCAAAACCAAGTAAAAAATATATGAAGAGGATCACCAAAGGAACACTGCGGCACTCAATCCAGAAAATTTTCAACTTTTTTCAATACATTTTTTGGATTTACTGCTGCAGTGTTCCTTTGGTGATCCTCTTCATGCATTTTTTACTTGAATTTGATCAACATAGCAATTAACAATTTCAAATATAGTTACAGATGAAGAACATAGTACATCAGTAGACAACTAGAATCTTTATCATCTGCAAAGTACATAGGTTCATAGGTAGGTACTAGGCTATCAACCCAAGGGCCTACGTAAGCCTAGCCAACAAGGTTCCATGGCTTACTCCACTCAAGAAAGTTATTTTCCTGTGCCACTGTCGAGCAGAGACACAGAAGTGATCCCCAGTGTGTAGTTCCTATTTCCCATCCACTCATCAAGATTTTTATTGAGTGCTAATGAAGAACTTTGCTTGACATAGATGGGTACATGGCCGGCCTTAGGCATAGGCGAACTAGGCGACCGCCTAGGGCACCGTACCGGCTGGCCTTGTAGAGGGCGCCTTATGTAGTTATTTATTTATTTTAATTACTATAAAGTTTGTGCTCTTGGTGCTGGAACCAGAGGGCGGAGGGTGGGGGAGGGGACGCGAGTACCCTCCCTCTTACAGCTGAGGGTTGGCTAGGAGGTTAAAAAAAAAAAAACTTTAGTTGGCGAGGCTATAAAAAAAAAAAAAAAAAAAAAAAAAAACTTTAGTTGGCGGTGCGAGAGTCTTCTCCTTTAAGGAGTAACTTGTGTGCGTCATGACGCAATGTCAACTAAATGCATTCTGCAGTTCAAGCGACGTGCACATGACACACAGACAACATTATGTTCTTTTTAATGGGTACGTTATGTTTTATTATTTTATGGTATGTTGCTGGCTACTTTATGGTTTATTTTATGGTAATATACTAGTGCTGTACAGAGGAAGTGAACAGTACATTGCAGGTTTAATATATGTCCTGGTAGATGTAGCTTTCTAGAGTCTGGTAGTAATAATAGCATTAGCTTTCCAGGTGTTGGGAAGCTCCTTTTGTATGTGGGTGTGGAGGGGGTGGGGGGTGCCAGTTATGCATATGATTTCTATATGTTTCAGAAATGCACTGACCCAATTTGATTGTTTACCTTTTGATTGTCTATTTTAGCACCAAAAATAAAGTGATTCTAAGTGATGGGAAGAGGAGAAATACAAGCTGAATATATGCATTGGATCTCTGACGTACAAAATAAATTATAAGTTACATTCAGATACCAATTATCATTTATCGATCTGTGAGTTCCTGATTACCATTCAACAATAAAGCTGTCTAACGGAGAAAAAAATACATTTACCTCCATCCCTCGTGATTAGGCTTAGTTGGCTAAATAGTTAAGACATATTCATACTTGTGCGCAGACCAAGGCAATGCAGGTGAAATAATGCTGCACATACATTTACTGCCCTCTTGTAAATGTATCATACATATATAAAATGAACGTGAAGTTGAAAGATACTGTACAAGTAGTTAAAATGATTTTTGGTTAGCAAGGGCAGCATATGCAACTACTTTTCGTCAGATTATTTAGACTGTTTACTCTCTTGCACGCACCTGCCTATGTTAATGTATAATGCGTTATTTTAGACTGAGGCCAGGATTGTGGTCATTCCAGATTTTCACCTGTGAGTCCCCAACATCCATTTTTTGGAGAGCCTGTTTTAGAATGTTAGATTTTCCCTCTCAACTGCTATAATTTAAACATTTATATATGCTTTTTTTTTTGCCCTCAGAATTAGCCTTGCTCCTCCTAGATTTACTGTTTTTGTTCATAAAGTTAGACGTATATGAGCAAAAGCAGCATTACATACCTGAACTAAGCCCAGACTCTCTCCCACTAACTATAAGAAAGCAACTATATGAAGAGCCATCCTCCAAAATAAGAAAGCGTTTCACTTCCTCACACTCTGATATGATTTTAATTTAGCTATTGCTTATATCTGTAGCCCTATTCTGAAGAATAAACATGGCAAGCGCGGGAAGTATATTTCTCAGGAATGAGATACTGAATTACCTGAAAACACGAACTGCAATTTAATCTTGAAATGAAAGATTATGATTACAGTATGCATGTTTAGAGTCCACAATCATAGCTCTTAGATTTTCATGGATTTACCTCGAAATGCTGCCCTGACCCTCATAAAAATGTGTGATTGTTTGTGGCATTACTGCTTTAATGATGAATAAACTCTGTAGAACTAATATGCAAAAATAAAGTGAAAACCTTACCTGCACCCTGGCGAAAATTAGAAACCAAACAGATGATGCCAGAGACAAGTCATGTAAGGAAATTATAGTTGTGCAAGTATGATCACTATTGCAGTAGTCTAAAATAGGTGGGTTGTATATCATTGTACAAGATAAAACTACGAGCCAGCTTCCAAAGTTTTCATGGCACCTTCAAAGTGCCAAAATAGTTGGTCAGTTCAAGCTCAGATGACAAAATCAGGTTTGAGTGTGAAGCCCTTCAGAGCTTTCATGCCAAAAATGAGAGAAAGGTTAAAGCTCTGAGAGGTTAATGCTAGGAGTGTAACAGTACTCTGGCATAAAAAAAACATTAAAAATTTAATGGGAGGAGGAAACATCTACTGTAGCAGTGATTATTTGAACAGTTACTGTTATGGTAAGTTTACTTACACAACTGTACTACGTTCTTTATAAGGATCACTGTTGCAGTAGCCTATATGGGTAGATTACCATAGTTTAAACTATCCTGAGCATATCTAAACAATCCTACCTTGGTTTGTGATTTACTGTGGAGTTGACTGGTAATAGAAGTTTTATTTGAATTTATATTGTTTTAAACTGTTTGTAGGTAGGAAGGGATAGCTTCTTAACAAGATTTACTTTGATTAATATTTTGTTGTTTTACCTTTAATTTCACTGTTGGTAAAGGAATTACAATTTTTGTCAGGCTTGCACACCTTGTATGGTCAGGACAACTTTACTGAACTTACTTTATTATTTAGTTGTATATTGCTGGTGAGATTTTTTTTTTTTGTCGTAGAAGTTGATTTAAGTTCTCTTTGAATTCTGTGGTTACAGACTTTGATTAGTCTTTTCTTTTAAAATACTGTATTTGTTTGAAGCTGAATATGGATTCCTTAAATGAATATGCAATTAATGATTTGCTAATGCACAAATATATTGTGCAGTATAATAAATGCTATGCATATTTAAAGGTAACAGCTAATAACACTGGTGATCTGTGTTCCTCGTGTTAAAAGTTGGATGATTTGCTTACCATTGTTAGAAGTAAATCTAGATTTGATGATGATCAGTCCAGATTTCTTGCAGTAAGGTTGAGAGATATGCATACCTCTCAACTATCCAGATTTTTGCCTCATATTTTTGGCCTATTCCTCATAAAATTTGTGTTTTTCTGGCAAATCACTGAAGATTTAAATAACTAAATGTTATACATTTGAGTTTCAGCCTTCATTTCCTTCAGAAAATGCATGGTGGGTTGTAATGACAGATGTATGAGGGGCCTTTTATGGTTAAAATATTCTGAAATGGGTAGTTTTGTCATTATTGGTTCATACATTTTGTTTCATTGCTTACTGGAAAAATGTTTAAAACTACAAATTTAAAACATACTCTAACAAGTGTAAATGTTTCTATGTGCAACTAGCTGTTTTTTTGTTTATCAAATGACATACTGCGTTATAAAATCTGAAAGCAGTGTTAGTAGCATAATTGCCTTTGGTGCAGAAGGCTGTGGATTCTACTCTCACACCATGTAGATGGAGTGATGATACTGCATTGCCCATATGATTGCTGATTATTTGGTGCATTATAAGGGGGATAGGGGTTCTACACTCCTGAGTATGTCCTTTGCAATACATTTGTGGTGACTATGAACTTGTTGGTCATTTCCTATTGCAATATTACCAACTTACCAATTTTGTAATGCAATATAGGAAATTAATTCTTCAAGGAAAGCAGGCACTGAATTTGTAGATAAAACATTGATATGTGAAGTTGTTTTGCCAGTAGAAACCTCTTCATTAGGTACAGATTTCTTTAATGTGGAATTCAGATGATTTTATATCTGCAGAGATTGTGAGTATGGAGTAATATTGGTGGATTATAATGACAGAAGTCTTGAGTGGCCTTTTATGGTTGAAATTTTCTGAAATGGGTAGTTATTGGTTCATACATTTTGTTTCATTGCTTATTAAAAGAATGTTTAAATCTACAAATTTAAAACACTTTCTAACAAGTGGTGCTGTATTATACAAGGAATATAATTCAATGCAATCAGAAAGGTGAATCAAAGAACAAATACATGTATGCATGGCCCTAAAAAATGTGTGCAAGGAGTTTGTTTTGAAAACAGCCCAAAGGTAAACTTAATTCTTCACTGGCCAGATACATTTTCTATGAATGTGGGTTTTCATGCCGTTTCAATGAATATGAATTTTTCACATTTCAATGAATGTGAGTTTCAAGGGCAGAGAAGTTTACTGCTTATGCTAAGTCTGTTTTCATTGCGAGACTGTATTGTTTAGCAAATGGCTACCTGTGTTTGTGCTATTTTACTTCAATATCTGTAATGACTGTAGAAGCAAATACAAGAATAGTATGCATGGTAACTGGTGAGAAATAACCAAATAATGGAACACTGGAATAGCTGAGGAGGGGGCTGCTGCTGGGGGGATAGGGTTGCTGCAGGAGCGGCTGCACTGGGGGTCAGTCTATTACCCTGCCTAGGGCCCTATTTGTCCGTGATCTGGCTCTGGTATTTAAAGTAGAAAATACTATGCAGAAGTAGTTGTAGTTAAAAGATACCTTGCAATGTAATTATTCTTCCTATGCATTTAAATAATTTAAGGCAATGGCTGGAATGGCTTTCTTGGGGAGTGACCCTGTGGGTGTGGCTCAAATAGGGGTGTTTCATGACTGTGGTGTGGGTGGGGCTTAAGGGGCACCGGAGCACTACTTCGCCTAGGGTGCCATTTCGGCTAAGGCCAGCCCTGGATGGGTAGCTTGTTCCAATGTATAGGAAGTTTCTGGGACAGGAACCTATCCCTCCAGCATGTCCTGTTTATTGTGGTGACAAGGTTTAGGTTCCTAAAGCGTGTAGCTTGGAGGGATTGGGATTTCTTTAGGTGTAGCATGTCCAGCAGCTCTGGGCTTGACATAGCTTTATATGTTAGGCAGAGATCACCTCAGAGTAGGTGATATGCTACAGAGTAAAGCTGGAGTTTTTTGAGGCGGTCAGTGTAGGACATTTGTTTGAGGCCAGTAATCCTCTTTGTAAGGTACTTCTGTGGCCTTTCCAGCTGCTGCAGATGTCTTGTGAGGTACATTCCAAAAGGGGTGTTGTACTCTATAATGGGTCTAATGAGTGTTGGGTAGAGGGGAACAATGACCTCTTTTTTCCCTGGATGAGAACCCTTTTATGATGAGGTGTGCCACATAGAAGGACTTCCTGACTACTGTGGCGATGTGACTATCAAAGGACAGACTATTGTCCACCTGGGTCCCAAGGTCTCTTATCACGCATTCTGTGTTAAGTAGATTGCTGCCTATGTAGTAGTTCATGGGTACAGAGTTTTTACCAAAGGGGATGACACTGCACTTTTTGGCATTGAGCTTGAGGCCATGACTCTGACACCAGGCATCTGTCTCAGTGAGGCCCTTCTGTAGGATGTCCACATCATTTGGGGACTTGACTATGGCTCCTAGTTTGCAGTCATATGCGAACTTCATTAGCCAGAGGCCGTCTTTGTTAGCCTGTACTTCAGAGAAGTAGATACCAAAGAGGAGAGGTTCCAGGATGGAACCCTGTGATACTCCACTTGTCACTGCTTTGAGGTCAGATTTGGAGTCTGCAACTTTTACAGTGTGGGTTTTGTCAGTGAGCCAGTTGGCAACCCAGCTTGTGACGTAGGAATTTATACCTAGTTTAGTGAGTTTAGCTATAATTCCAGAATGGGGGATGGTGTTGAAAGCCTTGGCGAGGTCAAGATAGGCTGTGTGAACCACCTTACCCTCATCCATGACTTTGGTGACTGCCTCAAAGAAGTCGATCAGGTTCAGGAGGCATGATCTGCCTTTCCCAAACCCGAACTTGGTGGGATCCAGAGTTTGGAGGTTATCAATGTCTTTGTTTATGAGTTCCATGATAATAGGTTCCACGGCCTTGCATACCAGGCTCGTCAGGCTAATAGGTCGATAGTTCTGGGGATCAGTGGTGGCTCTCCCTTTGTGGAGTGGGATAACTGTTGCTGTGCGCCATTCAGTGGGCACAAAGCCTGAAGCGAGGCTATTATAGAACATGATGCTTAAGTGGGGAGCCAGTTCATTCTGAAGTTCGTGTAAAATGCAGCCTGGGATGTTGTCCGGTCCCATGGATGCTGTGTTTTTGGCTTTAGAGAGTGCAGCTTTTACCTACGTAGTTGTGATTACAGGGATTCTGCATTCTTCCTGTATAGATATGGGCTCTTTAGGGGGTGAGAGGGGTTTAAAGTTAGCACTGAACCTATCTGCCAGGATGTTGGCAATATCAGTTGGTTCTGTAATTTTTGTGCCTTTGTGCTGTAACTCAGAGCAGATCTGGGTGTTGCCATCTAGATTCTTGACATAGCTATAGAATGCTTTGTGGTTGTCCTTGGATTTAGTGGCAATTTTGTTTTTGTAGCTAGCTTTGGAGGATCTTATAAGGGATCTCAGCTTCTTACTGAGGTTGACCAGGGTGCTCCTCCACTCATGGGATTTTACTCTCTTTTGCAACAGTTTCTTCCTTCTGTTGTACAGTTTGTTTATGGCAGGGGATCATTAGATTGGCTTCCTTATTTTGGAGGATAGCATCTTGGTTCTGTTTGGGATAGCACGATCCATGCACTCGTGTAAGTGCTTATAAAGTGCATTTTTGTAGGATTCAGCAGTTGTAACTGTATTACATCACTAGGGGAATTGATGACCACACCCTGCTTGCAGTCATCTGCAAACTTGGTCAGCCATAGCCCACTAGATTTGGTCTGCATGTCTGAGAAGTATATCCCAAACAGCAGAGGCCCCAAGACTGATCCCAGGGGTACACCACTTGTTACGGTTCTAATACTTGAGGTGGCTTTCACTATTTTGACTAGGTGGGTTCTATCAGTGAGCCAGTTTGCTACCCATCTGGTAACATATGGATTGCTGCCTAGCCGAGAGAGTTTATCTGTTATACCCGAGTGGAGAATAGTATCAAAGGCTTTGGCCAGGTCAAGGTAGGCAGTGTGCACCAACGTTCCCTCGTCTATGCCCTTGGTGACTGTCTCAAAAAAGTCTCTCATATTTAACAGGCATGACCTCCCCTTGATAAAACCAAACTGTGTGGGATCAAGTGCCTGTAGATTGCCAATCTCCTTGTTAATGAGGGTTATGATAATCAGTTCTATGGCCTTGCAGATCATGATAGTTAGGTTGATGGGTCTATAATTTCATGGATTGGTGGATGCTCCACCTTTGTGAAAAGGGATGACAGTGGCTGTCCTTCACTTGGCTGGGATGGGATGAAGCAGGTACTCAAGTTTTGATTGAATAGGGTGTCTAATTTTGCCTGAGTTCATGTAGGATGCAGCCTAGGATGTTATCATGTCCCATGGAGGCTGTATTTTTTGCTTTGAGAGGGCAGTAATGACTTGCTGTCTAGCGATAAGGGGAAGGGGGCAGGTGCTGGGGATGTCTTGTTTCACTGATGGGGGGGTAGAGGAGTGAAGTTTTCACTGAACCTGTCTGCCAGCAGGTTGGCTATATCTACAGCGTTTGTGTATCTGGTGTCCTTGACTACCAGTTTTGAGGAGATCTGGGTGCTTCCCGTTCAGCATGTGGGAGAAACAGACAAATTCAGGTTCTGTAAAACAGAACAGGAAACAGTCACATATCTTGTTAGGGGGTGTGATATATTAGTGACAGAGGGCTTGTATACTGAAAGACATAATAAAGTGGCAAGACTGTTATATTGGGGATTGTACAAACATTATAATACTGAAGTAGCTGAGAAGCACTGGAAACATGAGCCACAAAGCATTATAAAGAATGAAGAGTATATCATATAGGATCATCTATTACCAACAGTTTAAAAACTCAATGCAAGAAAAACAGATATAGTAGTTCATGAAAAAAAGACAAAATAACATTTATCACTGAATCTGCTACACCCAGTGATTACAGTGTCTTACATACAGAGAGAGAGAGACACAAAGTCATAACATACCAGGATTTGCAGGCAGAAGCAAGGGCAATGTGGAAGAAGGATACCCAGACAGTTCCAATAGTAGTAGAAGCAATGGATCTCATAAAAATAGAATTTACAGTCTTATTTAGATATGCTACCGATACATGTAACTCCATATGAACTGCAGAAGGAGTCAATACTGAGCACATTACAGGTGCTGCAAAGAGCACTTTCAGCTAACATCAAATATCAAAACAATACTAATTTCACAAACTTTAATCACACTTTGCCTTAGGAACATGGACAATTCCAGTCATGCATTAGAAACCCAAAAGACTTGGAGAAATTAAACCAGTGATAAAGTTATTGTTTAATTAAAATCATGCTGTAAAATTTTAAACTTTCTCATGTTTCATTATAGAAGGAATGTTGGTAGGGATTTCCATTCCTAGAACATGAATTTGCCCTACCAGTTGCAAGGTTAAACCAATTACTAAACATGGTCATGCTTCGAAGAATAGTAAACAAAATATGCAGGTTTGCATCCCTTTCTGAAGATGCTTAGCACTGTTATCTAACACTAAAAAAGTGTAATTGGATGCCTATCACCATGCATGTTGCCTTCCCTTTTTCAAACCCCTTCTCATATACTTTTTTCCATAAGAAGCTGAACTTACCTAGTTTCCCTCTTTGGATCATTTGCTAACAGCACACAGACCTAACTCTGTATCATTTGCTACAGAAAAATGTTTCTGAATTATTACCTAACCAGCTAGAACCTATTTCCTACAGCACTTAGGAATGAACAGACTACCCGAATATCAGAACAAAACTGCTCAATCAGTTGCCAACACTGCAGAATGACATTGCTCCAGAAATAATAGATATGAGTTTATTAGACTATACATGCATCAAATGTATCACTTTATTATCTTTTTAACAATATTGCAGTACTGTCCTCCTTGTATGGTTAACAGTTTACCACCTTTTAAGCTGTCACTTGAACTAAAACAGTAACTACCCTTTTGCACATATCTTCTGTTACAGTTTTGTTAGTTTGCTGAAAGCCATCCTATCAGGTTAACAAACAAGTAAATATTCTAATGTCGGGGAATAATGCCTGTTACAAAAAAAAAAATTGAATCAGTTATGTAGATACCATGGCCAGAAAAAAATATGAGTCTTTCCAGATGTTTCTTTGAATGTGAACACCTATGACTCTAAACACACCAATTCTGAGATCACACTACAGTGGAGAAAGGGCAAAGTTCACCATGGTGGCCAAGTGGTTACTTTCCAGCAGAGAAAATGTGAAGTTCTGGGAGTTTGTGATTGTAAACTTCTGATGTTTTTTGTGTCACTGTTTTGAACATCAATGAAATGGTAAGTTGACATTATGAAGGGGACCCCAAAAGATATATGGTTAGATGAAAAATAAATTGTAGCGGTAGTGTACAGATATACTAGATCCATGAATATTTCTATAGTAAAGAAGCTCAGATGGAAACAGACCATAAACCCCTTGCAGAGCATATTCAGAAAGGTATTGTGTACGGCATCTTGAAGACTGAAGAAGATGCTACTCAACCTACAGAAGTATGATCTGAGAGTAAAAACCAGACCAACCAAGAATCTACAGATAATCTGAGTGCAGAGTATATCTATGAAGAAATGCAGAGAGAATAACAGAGGGACTGTATATTACAGTTACAATTAGAGGAAAAACCAAAATGGGTTTAGAGATGTATCATTGTTGTTTTAAAATGCAGTAATAGTAGCATTTTATATTTAAATGCTGGTCTGACCAAACAATCATTAGTAAGGAAAGAAATGTAGTCTTGATTTTGTTTGAAAGAAGAAATAAGTTATTTTTGTGGTTTAATATTCAAAGCATATAGTAATTTCTTAATTAACTGAAAAGAGAAATGCTTGAGAAGATACAGAAATCACCTCTCAGAATAAAAACTGTAAATAATCACATATCAAAACAATACATTTCAAAGAAAGAGTTTGAAATATAATAGTTTAGCTAAGAATGACAACTCATTTAGATCAAAGTATACTGGGCTGTATCAGCTATTTACACTATAAAAATAATTCATAAGAATAGATTGCTCCAATTCAAATACACCAGGTATCACATATGTATACGTTATTATTCTAAGTTTCCTGAATTAAACAAATTGACTTAAACAGTGAGTACAAGTATGACTATCGTGCTAATGTCTATATTTTTAAGTCATATATCTTACATTGCTCTATATGACAAAGTTCCATAATGCAAAATCAAGAATTCAGAAGATTTATGCATGAATGGGTATTTAGACACATAATTTAGAGTCCACACTATCCATAATTTAATGGACTCAATGGGAACAACAATCAACAGAGTGACAAATCTCCTCAGAAACACATGTAGCACAAAGCACACAATGACTTGTCTCCTTGCAGTTTTAGAATATAAGAATATCCTATTGCAATGATTCATTGTCTCAGCAGATTTCCTGTTGACTGGAAGAAAGATATGCAGTGAATTACCTACTAAGCCTACAGTACTTTTTCCACAAAATCCAAACTGGATGCCTTTGGGACATCACCAGATAAATACTACTGTGATAGAACATCCAGAAGATTTTGAGATTTATAGGGTGTAGACAGGCAAGGATTACAAAAGCCATTGAAAACTTCACACCCCGAAGAATGCATTCATGGTAAAGCTATGTGGTTCAATCAGAAAAAAAAATATTTTTCATTTGTATAAGCTAACACCTTGAATAAAAGACAAATGCATCAAAATCAATTTTCCATAACATAGAGCAACAGGATGTTTCATAGCTAATCCTACTGCAAGAAGATAATATACTATGAAAACTGTGGTAGCCAAGAGCTATAGAGTAGAGGTCCTCAAGTTGAGTACGATAATAAAACTATAGTGTGGCAAGAACTCTCCCAAAAGGAAGATCAGATATCACTACTATCACTTGACTGAACTACTTTTGAATTGCTAAGTAGACAGTGAGACTTAAGGAGTCTAAACACTTCATGCCCTACAAACTCTTGTCACCCTAGAGAATGCTGACATCTGTGCAGTCACTGAGTCATGGTTTATAGCCATGAAGGGTACACTGCAGTGTAAGGCTATAATGCCTTCCACACATTTACATCTATGTCTCTCCAATATACACCAACCTAAGGCAATGCGATCTAAACAAGTTAGAGACCTGCTACAAAAAAATTGCCAAATTCACCACAGAGGCATCCTACTGTAGTCACCACTGTCTCTCACTTGCTGAACTGGGCTGGCTTGAACTCCCTCACCTCCTTCAACGGTATCAACTCTAGCTCACCCACAAACTAGTAAACTATTCACTAAATGCCCCATCCCTCCAGAATCTACTCCAACCCTATCACACCACCAGACCACTAAGCTCCAGCAACAAAAATCACTTGCAGATCACTAAAGCCATTAACTCTGCTGGTGAAGCACTATTCTGTTGCGCCATCGCCAAATTATGGAACTCCCTCCCACCCACAATTACCTCTGTACCATCATGCACCCACTTCAAAACTTTATTAAAAGCGCACCTAAAAACATGCTGGCTATGCCCTTGCAATTCCTACTCTAATATCACCCACCCCATCCAACCACTACCTTTCTTTCCACCCCACTAACTACCTTGATTATAGCAAGCTCAGATGCTCAAAAGCCTAGTACTTATTATACAGCAGTAATTTCTTATTGTAACATTTGTTAATGTCTGTTATGTACTTCACAGATAAAAATTCTAGTTACCTACTGATGTACTATGTTCTTCATCTGTAAATATGTTTGTAATTAATTGCTATGTTAATCAAATTGTTAATCGCTATGTAATCCAATGTAACTACTGTCTGTTTATTTTAACTGTGGAGCTTTTCTCCCCAGGCCTCTGCTGAAAATGGACCTACGTCCGGTCGGACAGTCCCTGTCAACAAATGTAAATAAATAAATAAATAAATAAATCTGCTACTGCCCAGGCGGGGACTAAAGGTGGATGTGTCTCGATTTATATCAAAAAGAAATATTCCTCAAGGCTCTTCAAGCAGGACACTGCACTTAAGCTTCTCCACGTTCAAATCACCCTAGGCAAAATATCGTATCACTTTCTTGAAAGGTATAGGTTCTTCTCTATGACCTAGGAAACCCATACCATGTATTTAAACTTATTGAAACACTCATCACCCAACCTAATATCATATTCATGAGCAACTTCAATTACCCTACTGTTAGCTGGGAATCATATATGACACCAAACATGCTGGCACAGAGATTCCTGGATTTTGTAAATACAAACTCCCTGGACCAGATTGTCAATACACTGACCAGATGTGCAAATATAGTAGATCTGGTCCTCACTAAAATGGGAGAGTGCTGCACACCCACTAGTGTAATACCTTCTCTGGTAAGGACAGGCCACAAAATGGTCTCCTTCAAAGTAAAAATAAAACCTGGAACCCCAGATAACCCTGGAATGTTCAAGAACTACTCTAAGTCTAACTTCCTACTATTAAGTGATAATCTGGCAAAATTTCAAGCCACCATAAACCTTGAGAATGCTACTGTCTATGTGGAACTAGTCATAGAAATCCTATACAAGCATGTTAATAGCTGCATAGAGGCATCTGTACCCACCAGGAAGAAGTATAGAACTAACTCAAAGAACAGTGGTATCACAACATCAATAGGCTGTATAACTGAAGGAAAAAAATTGTTGCAAAAATTAGGAGGTGTAGCAACCAGCAGGATAAAAGCACTCTTACCAATCTAAACAAAAAACTCAGAGGACAAATAAAGTCTGCTAAAGCCAAGTATGAGGTAAATTTGGCCTCCCAGGCCAAATACAACTACTAGACATTCTTTAGCTATGTCCACAACCTCAAAGGGAATATGCAATTGTGTTCAGAGCTCATTGTTAATGGAGCCACCTGTACTGAGCCAGAACACATAGCAAACCTAATAGCTGAAAAATTCAGCTCCGACTTTACCCCTCTCTCCCCCTCCCCAGCCTTTCAGAAAATACAATCAAATATAACTCCCAGTCCTATTACTGGGGAACAGGTCCTTAATTCTCTCTGTCTAAGGTCAAGAAAACTTCATCAATGGGCCCATACAATATCCCAGAATGCCTCCTAAATAGCATGAAGCATGACCTATCAGGCTTTCTGGAATTGTTATTTAACTGTAGCCTCCAAACAGGCTTCATGCCTCAAGAACAGAGAACAGCAACAGTCATCCCTCTGCACAAAGGTTGGCCATCTGCAGATCCTTGAAACTACAGACCTATACGTCTTACTAGTCTCATATGAAAAGCTATGGAAGGAATTATCTTTGAAATGATCAATGATGACATAGAAAACCTCTGGACACTAGAAATAATCCAGTATGGTTTTGTCAGTGGCAGCTTATGCCTACTTAACAAGGTGGACTTCTTTGAGAGGGTCAACAAAGCAAAGGATGAGAGCAAAACAGTTCACACTGTCTACGTTGACTTGTCCAAGGCATTTGACACAATACCCCACTCAGTCATTGCTGACAAACTCAAATGCTTAGGTAAAAAACCTTATGTCACATGGTAAATAGCCAGCTGGCTTACAAATCAAGTTAGAATTGGGGTGTCTGACAAAGAGGTCAGTCACAAGAGAAGACCTTCAGGGATTGGTCCTGAGACTGCTCCTTTTTGGCATTTACTTCTCTAAAGTCATGGCTGATGTCAATGGCCACTGGCTGACTAAATTTACAATGATAGCAAATTAAGAGCAGTGATAGAATCCCCCACTGAAACAAATTTTCTCTAGGAAGGGTTGATACAGATAAATAACTGGTATTAGTGGTATGGAATAAAACTAAATGCTACAAAATGCATAATAGTACCATTGAGGAAGTCTTCTGCTCCTGGTAACTATCATCTTGATAACACACCCCTAAGAGTTGTCCCAGTAGACAGGGAATTGGGGACAAACACAGGCAGTAATCTAACCTTTGACCATTACATGTCCACAGTAGTAAGGAAATCATTCTATGTTGTGTAACTTATAAACAAAGGAATGGCATCCAGGTCTAAGGTGGTCACTTTTCCACTGTATTCAGCATTCATCAAACTTATAATCGAGCACAATGCCCCCTTTGGTATGCACTTAACCAGGCACATCCAACAATTGCAATATCCACAGAGGTTCCTCAATAAAAGAGTAAAGGGAGTAAGTAACATATCTTATGCAGACTGCCTCAAGGCCCTATCCCTATGTTCTGTCTCCTACAGGCTTTTGAGGGTAGATCTATGCCTGGTCTATAAGGCATTATCAGACACCATCCCAATGGACCTCCTGCTTATCCAGAAAACAAAAAAACACTAGAATTACCTATTCTAAAGACATAAACCTTGTCTGTGATATAAATAGGATCTGATGGTGAGACAGGTATTTCCCAGAGACTTCCCCTTCTATGGAACAGGCTCCCAATTCAAGTGTAACTTGGACAACTGAATGAGGAACAGGAAATTTGTCTCTCGTTTGGCACCTGTTTCTTTAATGGATACAAGAAGCCTGTAAATGTTTCACCTCCCAAGCCACTACTTATACTTATCAAGAGTATCAGAACTTGTCAGAGATTTGAGACGCATGGCTAGGAACCTATAAGGTGCAGATTACGAGGAGCAGTGTGTGTGTGTGTGTGTGTGTGTGTGTGTGTGTGTGTGTGTGTGTGTGTGTGTGTGTGTGTGTGTGTGTGTGTTTGTAATACAACACTATATACTGAATTTCTTTAACATGATCACTCTCAAGCAAAAAATGTTACACATGAATAACTGGTTATTTTCCTTCACAAAAAGAATTTTGTTCTAAAGGGATCTGTCTGTGTATCTATTTCATAATAAGACGTCTTACTGCTCAGTCCGATCCTGTGGCCATTATCTGTGCATTTGTCTCTTCTCTGCTAGATTACTGCAGTGTTCTGCACCATAGCATCATTGACACTAATCTTGACCATTTTAATTGGATGCAGAATCTAGCCACTTGAGATTTGTCAAGAACGTCTTTCACCTGCAACGAAGCAGTTTTATTTATGATCTGCAAAGGCTCACAGTTGCAGCAAAGTCTGTTTATTTTAAAGATCTTAGTGCTAATATTTAGAGCCCTACATTACCTGGATTGTAATTATCATAATGAGGTATAAGTCCTGTATATTTATTTATTCTTGCTTGCTGCAACATGTTGGTTAAGGGCTACTGGTCGTTCCATGAATATGTCTTCAGACATATGGTTAGTATTATTCTTGGTAGCTTTCAAATCATTTTTGGAACTCACTAACTTTGTTACTTTGAGCTTGCAAATCGGGCACTTGCCTTAAGAGGTCCCTAAAATATCATCTCATTTAATAAGAAATTTTAAATCATCTCAGAATTGTATCATTTATATAAATTATTGTTACTTTTTCTGCCTGAAAATGTTGAGTTTTCCTCATTTTTTTTAAATGCAGTGCTTAAAGATTAAGCACTATATTAAGTAAAAGATAAATGGCATTTTGACCATAAGCAGCTCTACCACCCAGTCAGTGTCTCTGTTATCCAGTATGAGTCCTGCCTACCTAGCTAATCCCTCATATTCCTGGGCATATTTACACTTTCCACCACTGACTCTTCAAGTGTATGAAAATACCATGAAGGATACCCTTAAATATCCCATTTCCAACATTTTAGAGAAAAGCAGCATGTTAGATATATCCCATCCTTGATACCTACTGTGGTTCTACCACCCTAAACAGTGGTCAGAGTTCCTTAGTAATCTTAACCTGAACAAATCTCACATGCTGTCCAGGCATCTTTTTTTCTGTAAAGCGATCCGGCGGGAGAGATCTACCATTTTGAACCAGCGTAAGTCATTCATCCAGAAGTAATTTTCCATGTCAATGTCAGGTGATGCCATGTTATCAATGAATCACCAGACATCCACCAAAACTTATGCTGCCAACACCAGTCAGCATGGCCTGGAATCCCCAGACCCCCAATCCCATGGTACCTACAACAACTACAGGGATGCAGTATGATAACCCCTTTTCCGTGTGCCATTACATGGCTCAGGCTAAATAGTAAACAAGAAGAATAAAACTATATATTATCTGTTGCTTTTAAGTATACATCTGTTGTAGATCTGAAAATTAAGATCTCATAGTTTTAGTGAGACCACTTTCACTGAACCCAGTTTTATAGTATTGGATTGTTAAAATTCCCATGTCAACTAATTTCCAATAGTTTTGCAGTTTTCCTTCTGCTTCTATAATGACAGCTATAAATGTGTCATGGAGTGCTTTGTTGTTTCATTTGCATTTTACTGCATTTTTACTACATTTCTCGTTAGGCTTATTATCCAGTTAGTTTTGTTGCAGTAACATGCTGCAAATATGACACAGTGTTTTTTGTTGCTAAGTTCCTATTTGTTTACTATTTCACTGTGGCTTTATAACTGTCATGTTAGTATATTTAGATGAGGAAATGTGAGGGTTGAGCCCCCCCATATGCATGAAGGGAGTAGAGTGGCTTATTTCTATGCAAAAAAGTTTTTTTTTTTTTCCATACCATTGGGATTTACTGCGTTTTTATTTCCAATGGAAGTGACTTCATTTTAAAAAGATTCTATGTAATGAGACAGATCCCTGACAATTCAATACCTTAAGTCTCTTCAAAAGCCCCTCAGGGGCTTCCATGAATAACCTCCATGTTTTAACTAATAATTAAAAAAACAGACATTTCAAACTACTGCACACTAGAATAAGGCTGATTAATTCCATAAAAGATACTACTTGATTAAACATTAAGTACAGACCCTTGGGTTTATCTTGGAACTGGTTACACAAAGCATCACACTTCTGCAACATTGCATAAGCAGCAAACTGAGTGCACCGTTCCAGCAGTAAGGTGGATGGATATTATATGTGCACTCAATTTACTGCTTTAATCAAACTTCTAGTCGGTTCTTCTGGACTTTGAAATTCTGGTATCTTTGCTTACATTTTGTATGAAGAACCCCTATTTCAACACAGGCATGTATCCAGAGTGAAATTACTTTTTTGTGCAATTTTTGATTGTCTCTTGTATAGCCATCCTTAAAGGAACAGTAGTAAAAACTGCAAAATTATTGAAGTTAGTTGAAGGTCATTTTTAGCCCTTCCAGACTCTGGTCATCCCTTATTTTCTAACTGCAAATGGGTGCTTGGTTAGGGAATACCATCTTAGGAATGTCCTGATCAGGAATGCAGACTGCCACATATCAAAATCTGAAATAATTATCACAAGGTGATAAGTAGTAGCTCTGCCACTAAGTGTCTTGAGTAATTATTAATAACAAATACTAGACAGCCTTTACTGACCAGGTACAGTCCATAGCTTTGGGCTCTGTGTAACAACTCAGCAGTCATAAAGTCTGGTTTGAATGTCTGCTCATAAATGATTTTGCAAGTTTTAATATGTGACAAAGAAGATGGTAGTCTGTGAGTGACCACTTACAGGCATGGTCACACGCTGCTATGAAAAGAAGGTGCATCTGCTTTCTAATGTGCATGTGGAGATATCAAATGACTGAAAAAGGTTAGCATACAAGAGCGATATTTAAGAAAGGTAGAAAGTGTTGGTTTAATTATCTCCAGTGTATATGTTATACGTATATTCTACAATATTCATTGCATGACCATGGAACAACCGGGATTTGCCTACTCTTGGCAAAGTCTCCACAAGTAGACCGCTCTCTCATGGGTGAATCATTTTGTTTGTGGGTAAATCTTGCTTCATCCACAGTCGGGTGGGTACTATTATTATAATATTAGGGTAGACTGTTAGGGAACATAAGTAAAACTGAGATTTTTTTTTTAATTAATTAAAGGCTAATGTGCACCAGAGTTTGAATGAAGTAGCAGAACTGAAACCTTTCAGACTACATTTATTTTATTTTATTTTTTTATTTATTTTACATTTGTTGACCTGGATAGTCCAGCTGGATTAATGTCCATTTTCAGTGGAGGTCCGGGGAGAAAAGCTCCAAGGTAAACAGATAAGTAATAACAAAGAAGGCACATTACCAAGGTAGACAGATAAGTAATAACAAAGAAGACATATTACAGATGAGATGTTTGGTGGTGTTATGGACTGTGTTTTAATTTAAACCAATGTTGTTAATTTGTAGATATTGTATACCAATGTAGTTAATTTGTAGATATTGTATAGAAGTAACTCAGTGTAGTTATGTAAACCCATCTACTGACTTGCATGCATTTTATACATATGGTCTGGATTCAGGACTTTATGCACCATGTTTCTGCTTGGTGATCTACACAAAACCTTGCATTTATGCCCTTTCACTTTTAAACTACTGCATTTGATACCCGATGTTATGATACTCAATGTTTCTTGTCAACCTAATGTCTGTTATACCTGTCATCTTTTGTCTCTTTTTTTATAAACTTGTCCTTTGGGCCCAGGTCTTAGCTGAAATGGATATGCTGACCATCCCACCGACCTCGAATAAAACAAACAAACAGACAAACAAAAGTAAAATCAAATTTTACAGCTTGATACACTTATTTAGACAGTGTATGGTTTTGTTATTACTAACTTATATTTCTGCCAATATGGTATCACATTATGATTTTTTGGATATATTTGCAATAAATTATTACAAATTAAACAATGGTTTGATAAGATAAATGCTGTTCCTGAATATTGAGAACATTTGCATACAATGGCATGTTGCTATATGCTTGCAAAATAAGTAGATTTTATTAACTTGCAAAAAGAAAACCAAACTCTTTCACTTTAAAGAGGTGGATAGTCTAAAAAATACAGTAACGTTGGACCCATTTCCCTGGTTTCAGTTCCCTAGATTGTTTTAGTGGAATGGGTGTATCTATAACTCTTTCAGCATCTGTTGACTCATAACATATTTTCATCCACACATGGATTCTGCCAATTACAATCTCTTAGTCTCTTCCCCTCTTTCTGCCATACTACAGAGATCTGGGGTCTATATCATATGCGCGAATCGCACAAATTGCGAACGCTCATAATATCGAACATACCAGACCTTGAACTTCCTATTGTGGGGGGCATCACCCGCTAAATATATATTCCAACTCCGAGATCGCACTACAGTGAGTAAAGGGCATCTATCCCATTCTTCACTGTACCGCGATCTCAGAAAAAGCACCTCGAGGTCCGATACGTTCAACATTATAAGCGTCCGCAATTTGTGCGTTTCGCTCATATGATATAGACCCGAGATCTGGGCTTGAACCCTAATGTTTAACATATTTGTTACCAACATGTTTGCCTTCTGTAGTAATATCCATCTCCACACTAGTGCCACCAGGATTTAAGCCTAGCTAATAAACCTTTGTCTCTGTTTCCATATTGCAAAAACTAAAGTTGTTCTTTTCATATGAGAATGATTGAACAGATTAATCCATCAAAATTCCATATACTATCCTGTTGGTACTCCTTTGGATCTCCTCAAATTAGTAAATCTTTCAGGTGTTATAGACTGAGACTCAAACAACATATTGCCCCTGTTGTCTCAAGAATAAATCAAAATCTGTGTCTTCTGTATAGACCAATGTGTATTGCAAATGGACACCATGAACTAACTACTATGAAGTCATATCAACTACCTTGCCTTCTGTATGCATCCAACTTCCATGCAAATATTGCCACAGAACATTGTTGTAGTATGTTACAGCATTTCATTAATAGCACTTGGCTGTGTGGAACTGGACAGTACTTAATATGGTACAGCTCAGGTTATCACATCCATTTTAAAGCCTTGCAAAGAGCAGTCAGAAGTCCAATCAGTGCTAATATAGAATGCCTCATGTCATAATGTATGATTAGCTAATTCATACTTCACTGTAATTACATCATCCTGCTACTGTTGCACATTTGCTTTTGAAGTCTCTAAATTTTGAGTTAACCTATATCTCTCTATTTAACAAATCTGTGATGAGCACAATTCATAAAATCTTTTTCTACTCATTTCCATGCTGAATGGGTACACCTACCCATAGATGCAACCTGTTACAGTTCATATTGCCTAGGAGGCCTGTCTGTTGGATATGCCTATAAACTATATGTAATGTGATGGTTATGATGCTGTGCACATAAGACTGATGTCTTGTACATAACTGTATAAATTATACATTCCTGTTTTTGTGCACTTATTCTACTGACTTTTCAAAAAAATCTATGAGTGCAAATGTGACCTCATAGAGGTACTCCTTAGATATTCTGTGTTAATACTGCAATTCTATATTGTATTTTTTGTAGTTATTTTTGTCTCTGTGCCTGCAGTCTTCAAGGTGTACCTTAATCAGACACTGCCTATTTGTTCCCTCACTTCAGGGTTTTACATAGAGTCAAAGACAGAGCTGTCCAAGGGAAGGCATTATTCAGCCAGTCATGATGGTGCCTTGTACTCTCATTGATATCTTGGCAGTAAGAGTATTTTGAGTAGTATAACTGGTAGTTGTGAGTATGGTTGTAGGAATGACAGAACCACATCATCAAAGGGACTCACAGTGTTCTCCCACTGCAAATGTCCATTTCTGTACATTCAAAGTTTTCATAGTTTTTATTTGAAAGTTTTGGCTATTCCTGCATTCTGGCCTTGACAGCTAGCAAATCATGTTTAACTAATTCATTTAGCTGAAAAATCATTTGCAATTAAAGTGTGCATCCCCAGAACTGAATGTGCTCTCTCTATCATAGCTCCACTCTGTACAAAATATTTCATTATTTCAACCAGTGAAAATAAGATTCTTACATGTATAACTCTTGCCAAACACTTTGAACACCATTGGCATACTATTTGTAATGTTAAATGACTTCCATTAGTTGTCAGGGCCATCTATTTGCTTAACACTCTAAGTTTTAAGTTTCTTAAACAACACTATTGCTATTTCTTTGGTAACACATTTAGGATGGCATTCATAGTCATTAAACAAATGTGCTAAGGCTACCTGTGCTGTCTGTGAATAAGCATAGGTAAGCTGCAATTCATAGAGGCCACTTACGCTAACAGGTGATGGCCATAATAAGTCTAACCAATTGAAGTCTTAATAAGATATAAATTAGGAATGCTGTAAAACCATGCATGTAAGTGAAAAATTCTCACATGTATTTGCAATTCATAGTGAAATTTTGCTGCTTTTCTTCACCGTCCACAAATATGATATATAAAGTACAGTCTTACCTAATCTATCTGCTTTGCAATCTGTAAATATGCTGTCACTTTCAGCTAGTCTTGTAATTTCCTGTTGAGAGACACTTGTCTTGACTGAAGCAAAACTACTTTTGTCCAGAGGTGCTCACCAGTCCTAAAGGTGGAGATATATGCAAAGAATGATATACTATAATTTTGATAGTCAAGAGATACTTGATAGGTTTAGGATGGACAAGGATATTACCATCATCTTAGTAAGCATATATGAGCCCCCCCATGGGGAGGTTGCATGCACTGAATGTCATTACTCGAGTAATGTATGGATACTAAGGTATTTATAGCCCTCACTATACTTGCCATGGGGACCTTTCAGAGACAGACTGAGGACAGGTTGAGTATCTCACAGGCTTCTGCCTTGAGGATACTGTAGCAGGTCTTGGATGAACTCTTAGCAAGTGTGGATCAGTACATATATTTCCTAGTGTCATCTCAAAATTTACCCAGAACTATGTGTGCCTTTTATGTGGGTGGCACATTTCTCTGAGGTACTTGGTGCAATAGGTTGCACACATGTTGCAATTAGGGCCCCATCTGCTCCACAGGGTGAGTGGTACCACAACAAGAATTCCATCAGTTACCTGGTAGTGTGCGATGCATGGGGGTGCATCAACAACATCTTGCCTAGCATCCTAGTAATGCACATGATTCCCTTATCTGTCATATCAGCTCACTCTGCAGCCTCTTCCAGCATGGCAGGATGCCCAGTGGTCATCATACTGGTAAGTGGTGAAGTGACCCATGTTGTCAGTGCAGCTACCAGTTCCACTCCTACTATGGCTAATGGTGACCAGCCAGCAGCAATCGTAAAGGATCCCATGCATCAGGCTTATGCATGGCATATGGCTGCCCAGGTAAAGAGGTGGTGTCAGTCCAGGAGTATGGACCATGACATCCTGGTTAGTGTTTCCTTTATTTTAAAAAAACACACAGAGCATAAATGATGCATGCAGTGGTATCTATGGGCTATGCTATGGTCTGCTGTCGCTGTTCATCTGATATTCCTTCTCAGTTTTAAATAGTATCAGTTGTAAAAGTCATGCCTGAGTTCTCACTGCCACCTGTTCATTGATGTTGTAAAGCATCATATAAGGAATAATCGCATTTTAACTGTTTTGCACAATAACCTCTAGAGAGGTGAACCCAATTTTGCATGTACTGAATGTCATCAATTGGTTCAATTAGTAAAAGTGTTAATTCAGTATTTAACATAAGTTCATAATTTGCAGTTGAATGAAGATGAATCAGAATGTTGTTTCTTTATTTTTATATTATGAAAACTTTTCTTAGTTTGAAGTATGTTGCCTGTTGATGGGCTGCACATGAGATTATTTTGCATTGTCACACACAATAATTTATGGCCCCAGAAACAAAACAAAAAATATCATCATTTGTATAGTGGGGAGGGTGAAATGGGTGCAGTGTTTGTTTACATGGCAGGATATTCCTTTTAATCTGTAACTTTCTTATTAGTTCTTCCCTGAAAAGTTGTGTGTTACTACTTTTAAGTTGTAGGCAATTGCCAGCAGTAACAGCTAACCCTTTCAAATGCTGCAACCCACTAGAGTGTCCAAAACATGGAGGCTGAATGACTAAAAAAAAAAAAAAAAAAAAAACAGACACACATATATATATATATATATATATATATATATATATAAAGTCTGAGATGGCTGTTTCTGAGAATATTCACTTTTCTGCATGGTTTGGTGATCTCAGAGTTAGTATATATAAGTTTGGAGTGTGCAGGAAGCTTGGACCCCTACAAAAAAGTTTAAAGGAAAAAAGCAATCTTTGTGATTCGCTCTTTTCCTGGATTTTTGGTCTTTTTTATCATGTAGGCACTTGGCATTTCAAGTGCCAGTATTTCAGTAGGGAGACACTATGACAATGTCAATGAATACAGTGTTAATGGTGTTAATCATTGCAACCTTATTTAGGACACACAGTCTTCTTTCCGCAGTTTAATGAGGTTTTAGGCAATACCACTACAGGAATGAAAAGCATACAGTTACAAGGTGTCCTAATCTCCCACTTTTTTTTAAATAGCTTCTTTCCCCTTTGAGTTAAACATTGGTCAGTCTTTGTTTGTGAAGGCCATATTGTAAGTAACAGATGTGTCACACTTGAATCACAGTATGTCAAGGTCAAATATTCCATACACATCTCCAAAAGATGGGCTAGGTGATGGTGCAGATGATTTTGAAGAGAGACTGTAATGAGAGCTGGAAGGTTAGTTAGTCCAGTGTTGTGACCTACTTGATGCAGGTGATCCTGCAGACACTGATCTAGCAGTGCTGTGGACTGGGACCTTAACCTTGTGTCACAAAAGGATATACTGCCAGCCTAGTTATCTGGAATTTCGTAAATAATTATATGTCATTTGTGAATATTAACATGATTTATATAGAAATGTGACAGAGAGATACTGCCAGCCTAGCTTTCCAGAATTTTGTAAGTGTTTGTGTGTCATTTATGAATAACAACATGATTCATATGCCCGTGTTACAAATGTATTAGAACTGCATGTCATATTGTATAGACATATGTGCTGAAGAGATATTTTTTGTTTAACGGGGGAGACTGAAACACATGAGATTAACTTGTAAAACTTCAGAAGAATGGCTGAGGTTAAGTTACTTTATAGCTGGGTCATAAACAAAAGATGTTATCTCTCAGTTTCAGTGCAGTAATATATATAATGTCTAGAACTAGAAGATTTTTGTATTGTCTTTACATGTGAAGGAATGTAAATTATTTTATGACTTCCACCATTTGACAAAAGATCTAACAAGGCCCTTGTTAATGTGTTTTCACAGGGAGATGCTAAATGCTGGTAGTTTCTAGCAATGGGAATTTGCACCTGTGATAGTCAGATGACAAAGGTGATATAATCCTGCAAGTAACCCAGCAGCAATATTTAAGATATTAATGTTAGAACTCTCTGAGAGAGAGAGAGAGACTGTGCATTTTGTATTTTGTCTTTGACCTGGCAGCATCAGCTGGGAAAACCCACTCATCACATCTGTTTTGCCTGGCTGTGTAAGTAAGTTAACTAGGGTACAGTAAATTCTTTTAGATTCAGTAAGGGATGTAGTAAAGATTAGTTTAGATGTTTTCTTGTATTTATTGAGACTGTGTGCAATGTTGTTTTAAATATTTCCTGTGATATTTAACTCTGAAGTCACTGTGAATACATATTTAGTATGGTCTTATCGTTTTATTATTTATTATTAAATATATTTAAACCTATCCTTGTGGCTGATATTTGTGAGACATGTTTAAGTTCTTAGAGTTGTTGTATATCTACTTGGTGACACTGTGCAGGCCTCTCCTAAAAGCCTTGATCTTGGTCAAACTACCATTTGGAATAATAGTAACATTACACAGTAAGATTGGACACCCTTTGTTAAAGGCCTTAAAGTAGCTGATAACGAGTGGCTGGTGGCAGTCCAAACTATCTTATAGTCTCAGCAGAAGGGGGCATAGCTAGTAAACCTGTGACAGCTTTTCCCAGGTATGTGTGTAGAAATCAAGTCTAAAAGAGTGTGTGTGTGTCAGCTACTTGGGCAGGGACATGAAGCACTGGTTGAACAGAGAGGGTGCTGGAGGTCTTGGCATGGCCACTCAGCTGAGATCTCAACTATATAGAAGTGCCAGTGGGGAGTCTTACTGGGGATCTGGAGAAAGAAGGAGAAACCAGCCCCAGACTGACTGTGGTCTCTGTGTACTCTTAAGGGAAATTGCACTTTACTGTGTGTGTGTACTTGTCATCCTCCCAGTGTGTACATCCCCCACTGTTACCAGTGGTCAGGATTGAGGCTCCTTGACTACTGGGCCAGTGTTGGGGCATCACACCTTGAATGAGAGGCTCTGCTAGGTGTGGATGAACACTGACATGGCCTGCATGAAATCAATAATTTCTTGAGAAGGAAGAAGGGCATCAGCTTGAAAGCTTTGTGAAGAATTAATATGTTGTTTTATTACAATACTTTTGAACCAAGCATTTTCTTCTACTAGGATTTTGTGCTGGGCAGCCAATGCTTTACATGTTTCCTTGGATAGCTGTGACAAATTCCTGTTTCTGGTCACTGTGGACAGTGTTACCTCTAAATATTTGCCATTATCTTGAAAGTGCTCACCAGGGTTTGGAGATGCTGGTGTAGAAGTGCATGGGTTTGCTCACTGTATAAGCTGCAGTATAATGTCAGCAAGTGCCTGACTTTGTGATGTACTTCCTGCAGAGTAACATGTTATGGTGTGTGAGATCCTGCCATTAACCTCGGGGACTGTGTTCCACTTTCCTCAGGCTGCCTCATATATATAACTACGTTATCATTATCATCATCATCATCATTATCATCTTCATCTTCAATAGTCATTCTTCTTCTTCTGATATCATCCAAATTTATTGGGGTAGTAGAAGTGTTTATTACTGCTGCTGATCCTGTAAAAATGCTTTCAAAACATTACTAAGTTAAAAGCATACACTAACATGTACGTAGTAATCAGGTTTGGGGGAAACTTACGATGCACACTGCCTTCATTGTCATTTTGTGTGGATGTAGAAGTTTCACCTGCTAAGAGTAATTGTCACATGTTTAATGTAATCAGTCCACACCAGCATTCATTTCTCTATATAAATATGTATTACGTTTTTTAAACCAATCTTCCTGAGCAGATGAGTGTTGCTGCTGTAGATGTTGGTAGAATCCAGTATCCACACCACCTCTGATTATTCCAGGGCTATCATATTCTGTGTCATAGTCATCCCAATGGATCAAGAGGATGTATTTCTATTTCTCATCTGGCATTAAAGGGATAATTGTTCGAGGAACCCCACTACTTGAATGGGCAATTGAATTCTGCCTGACCTTTGTTCTAGCACATGCTTTTTTTGCATTGTGTTAATGTGCAGCTTTTTCCACTGACTGCATTAGTTTCCATTACAACTTGATTACATTATTTTGCTCTTTAAGCTTATTTGGGCCTCCCTTTATCAAAGAAACATTTACCATGTGTCCTAAGGGCTGGCATGAGGATGCAGTATTCCTCATGGCTGAGGTTGTCCTTTTCATGCCTTGATCCCTTGTTATCCATCATTACTGCCCATAAAATATTCCACAGTCATACACAAAAATGTACCAGATGTAGTCCTCAGTCAAACAACACAGCAATAAAAGCATGCTTGCCATCCTTATATGCTAAATATTAGGTGAAATAAAGCCCAGAATTATACACACATGCAAAATCTCAGTCCAACCAAGTAAAACTTCTGCTATAGTAATGTCTGTACTATCATAAATACATTGACAAGAGGAAACCACTCAGTTTGTTAAAACATTCAACCTTCCCCTAGCTACTACCACTGTCTTGTATTCATAATGCTATATTTTTTATTCAATTTTCATTCTTCAGTGACACTCAGAAATCTCCAAGCAAAGGCACATTGTTTAGCCAGGAGTACAGCCTTACCACTTCAGTACTTCACAATTAAAACACTGCATTTGTACCACATATGCACAATCATTACACAACACTAAATAAAATCATCTTCTCAGCGATCACTAATCATTTACATTGCTGCTCTCCTGATCTTCCATTTGCAAATGACAACTTTACAGTATTCACCTATGACATTTTAATATGCCCATCATGTATTAAAGCAAACATATCCTTAGTTAAACTGAATATTTTTACATCATTTTGAAATGTTTCATATTAATTTACAAAATGCATATTATTTTTCTTAGTTAAAAAGGTTTTGGTTTCCTAAGTCTTTTGCATCCTAAATCGAGGAATTGCAAATTAATATGGTGGTGTTAAACTATTTCATGTAAGTTCAGGGTCATTTATGTGTTGTGTATGCAATAGACCCTTTTTCCATTTATTTCTATGAATTAAATTAATATTCAAGTAAATAGTTCTTGGCTACTCATAAATGCAACCTATGGTTCACGTGAATGTGCTGTGGAAAGTAGTGACGTCTGCAGCAGTCTCCAGGATGCCACAGAAATACATGGATGGCCTCAGTTATGCTCAAATCTGAGTATGTTTACAAAAAGCATTCTCCATTTGAATCATATGCATGTGAGTTTGCACAATCATCTTATATCATCTGGCATACCCTATCACCTCAAAGCAATTGAAATTTAATAAAAGCTGATATTTGCACACATATATTTATTTCTGCAAAAAGAAGCCGCCCCAGAAAAAAATACTGCCGCTATCCTGCATGAGCCATATATAAATGATCATCATCTAATGGCATACTGAGTAACTCATAAAAATCATACAAGCATGTTAATGTTGACATTCCCATCATAATTCTATGTTGTCTCATATCAAGTTCTAATACATAAATATTCCTTTTTTCTACTAATGAAAGAAAACATGTTTCAAAGGATTTGCTAATAATGGAAATAAGTCTAATAATAGGAAAACAATCAATAACCAAGTCAATGCATCCAACCTAAAGAATATAGATAGCATAAGCTATTGTTCAAGATGGTGGGACAACACTATCCTTCAATAAGGCAATAAAAAGGATAGTTAAGGATATCATAAGTTAATTCCTAGGTAAAGAGAGTAACTGCCCAGAGAAGTTCTCAGCATCCATGCTACTAGTATTTTTAATTTCCATGAGATGCTGCCTTACTGTGTACCCTGATGTTATTGGACAACAGTGTTCCTGTAATTAATGTAATGTAAGCTGGAGAAGAGGATATTAAATATACAGGCCATATGACCAAAATAACTAACAAAAGATTTAACAGACAGCTGAGGACAAACCTTTTTATGACAATCATTTTGATAATCGACAAATGTATCTCAACTAATGATTTTGTTCTTGTCATAGCTGACTTGGCTTTCTTACCACAACTTTATATTCTTATTTATTTTTTCAAAGATTCTGAATTTTCTATTCTTTTTTTTTAACAAGACATCTTAAAGTATTATTCCACTACTGTAGGGTTCTAATTTTATTATTTGCATACTTTGTAATTCTTATTTTGCAGGGATTTATTTTTAAAGACTTTGAGTTTTCTATTGTTTCTTTTAACTAAAAACCTTAAATTATTTCCTCAACTGTGGGGTTTCTAAGTGTATTACTGGTGTTTTTCTATAGAACACTTTTGTAATGATTGATTACATAATGTCTCCAAGATGTTCCAGCCTCCTACACTGCTGAAAGTACAATCAGTAGTCCATTTAGTGCCATTCAGGGTGTTTAACAACTTTTCAAAGTTGAAAATAAATAAATAATACATCGATGCATGGCTGAAAATAAAAACCCTTTTAATAAAGGTAAGCACTTTCACAATCATAAGATTGCTTCCTCAGACCATAACGTACAAATAAAAATACAATAAACACAATGCAATAAAGCTACAAAACATCCAATCCAAAATCACGTATCAAAGACAATAACCAGTCAGAGAAGAGCAAAGATGAGGCTCTAGATCACATACAAAGTAACAAGTAAATATAACTAGTAAACATGGCTCTTAAAGGGATAGCATCACAACACTATAATTATCTAGTCAAACCATGGGACTTTAATCAGGGTTTCAAAGAAACCATCCCATTCAAACCAAGCCCCCTATCTGCCCTGAATTTAATAAGCCATCTCAGTTCAGATCTGTCCATAGTATTACTGAGATCTCCTAACCTGCAGTTTTCCTGATGTGTCTCAACCACCATAAATTTAGACCTGTGTGAGGTACCTTCCATTTGAGTATGTTTAGCTAAGGCATTCAAGACATTACGGATGTGAATGTTATACACATGTTCTCTGATCCTTTCCCTTAGGGTCTTATTAGCTTTGCCTATATAAAAAGGTGTGCAGGTTAAACATTAGAGAAAATAAATCATAGTTCTAGTGCCACAATCAGCCTTGACCCTGAACTCATATCTCACACCTGTGTCAAGGTGTATAAAGCAATTGCTGCTATCAACAAAATCACAATAGTTACATTTACCACAAGGAAACATGCTTGTTACATCTCTATTAAACATGCATTTGATCTTATCAGGGGGTTAGAATAATATTCTCTTTAGGGATTTCCTGGTTTTAAAACAAAAATGTGTGTCCCCAACTATCTCCTTAATTCTGTTATTTGTCAAAAGGACTTGCCAGTGTCTCTTAAAGACATCAGTAACCAGATTAACAACACTGGTATAAAACAGCGGGACTGAAGCATGCCTAGTCTTACTGATTTCCTTCTCCTGTTAACTTTTCAAAGTTGATTTTATCATAAGAATAGTGTTCAGATTTTGTCTGATGTTACTTTATACCTACTAGCTTGAAATACAAGTGGATATAAAGCCTGAATTTTACTAACTAGCCTCTTAAGAGTAACAGATATTACATCTAATGTGCTTTGACCCACTGGTGGCAAAAGTTCTCACCTGGTACAAAGACTACACCCTACTGATGGCTTGGTGAGCATAGCACCTCCCCACCCCACCCCAACCCAGATGCTGCCCTTTGTATTGCTACTCCTGTTCAGGAGGATAGTGGTAATCTGCATGTGGCTGACTCTGTGCCTCACTACCTGCAAGGATCTGCTTGGCCATCCCACCCACTAGCACCACCAAGCACCCTAGCTACTCATCAAACTGGGTCACCTGGGTCGTCATTATGATTTTATGCTCTATACAAATAGCACTGTCTCTTGATGTTTTATTGTTTTTACTGAATTATGCTTTTGTACATTAGCTGTGGAGCTTTTTCTCCTCAGGCTTCCAGTCAAAGTAGATCATGCCCTGGTATTACCCTGTGATCTACAAATAATGAAATCAACAAATAAACATAAAAACTTAGATGTGTAACTGCATCCCTCAGAGTCTGAGGAAAATTATGTGAAATAGCTGTAAATCAGGACAAACAATTTCTCAAATTACTGTTTAAATACTGCAACACTATGAACACCAGACCCCACTTAGCTACTGTTGCTTAAACTTCAGTTTTTCTTTTCTTATTTTTAATAATTTTCAGTTGTTCTGTCCCCCCTTATATGACTACACTACACACAAAAGGACATTTGATGACCTTTATTAAACTGTATTAGACAATGAACTATGTACACAAAACCAACATTAATTAACTTCTTCAGCAACAATGATCTCCGGGCAGTGTCACCACTCAACCTGGACGAACTTTACCTGAAGGCAGCATACCAACTCACCTTGATACCTTCTCCACCGGGGCAGTGTACCTACTCACCCACATAAAGAGGCAGCGTACCTGCTCATCTCACACCATACCAAAACCATAAACCAATACACCTTCTTTAGAGGGGGAACAGAAGAGGACAATCCTGTCCCTCTTCTCCGCCTTGCCCACATTTACCATCCATATATAAAAGAGGAGGGTGGGAGGGCCACCAACGAGGGCCACCAACTCACACCAAATGTGCCTACTTCCTCTAATCCCAAACCCTTAGTACTGTCAGAAGTCCCACCTACTCCTACCTCACTTCCTTTTACATCTCCCTTTCTCCTTAACCGTTTCACCACCACAAACCCACTATCCTAACCAACTGCAATCCTTACCTTCCTTTCTACCACTATACCCTCCCCACACCCCTTTCCTCCCTTACTCGAGGGACTGGGACAACTTAGTTTGTCCCAAACTTCATTTGTCCCATCCCCCCTTAAATGACTACACTACGCACAAAAGGACATTTGATGACCTTTATTAAACTGTATTATACAATGAACTATGTACACAAAACCAACATTAATTAACTTTTTCAGCAACGATGGTCTCCGGGCAACGTCACCACTCACCCTGGATGAACTTTACCTCAAGGCAGCGTATCAACTCACCTTTTTACCTTCTCCACCGGGGCAGCATACCTACTCACCCACATAAAGAGGCAGCGTACCTACTCACCTCACATCATACCAAAACCATAAACCAATACACCTTCTTTAGAGGGGGAACAGAAGAGGACAATCCTGTCCCTCTTCTCCGCCACTAGCCTATTCCAAGGCTGTTCCCCCTCCTAAACCTTAGCCGCAATCATATCCTCTAAAAAGAGTTTCAGATGCAAATTAAAAAGATCCAAACCCACATCATTAAGGTGTACTCTATCTGTTCGATACCAAGACTCCTCTCCATTCCCAAAATCTTTATGGTCAATAGTATGCATCCCCAACATCCTTAATTGCCTAGCCAACCTTTGATTAACACACCTTCTAACCCTTTCAATTGCCTTATGACTATATGCAGCTCTCCAACACAAATGCGGAACCAACTCTGACCACACAATTTCCATACCTGGGTACAATGCCTGTAATCTCATCAAATCTTGCAGCATAATGTCCACCAATTGCTTTTTAGAAACAATGCCCAAGTCATTACCCCCTAAATGAATGACTAATATACATGGACAACCCACCTTCAGTTTAGCCCTCTCAAATTCATGTAACAACCCATCCCACCTAAGTCCCCTAACACCATGCCAGGTCAATGAACACCCTAAATGTGCTAAACCCAAATTTACCCCATCATCCCTAACTAAAGCACACTTCTCTGTCCAGTAGATGAACGAATGCCCCAAGATGATAATGTGCTTCCCTAAAAGAAAAGAAGAAAAGTTAATAATCAGACCACAACTTATCTAATATAAGACAAAAATGCATTTGAAGACCACCTCCCCACTCTTTTAATCAATTCAATAGAACTACCCTCTCTAGCTAAATCTGAAGCCCTACCTATCTTAAATGAATGAGCTGCAAACCTCTCCGCCGGAAATCCCATACAACGTAAAACCTTCCTCACCAAAAGTATGAATCTGCTACTAGACACCACCTTCCCATCCACTGAACAAAAAATTAACTGATCCACACTCCCTTTTTGCCTCCTCACAAATTCTTTTGCCCACATTACTGGACAAATGCAACGATTCCTGTCAGTTTTAAGCACCACCACACATCCCCTATCCAACTGATCTGTCTTACTCCTCCTTAATGCAATAGTAACCTCGCCCTCCCCTATAATGACAGCCTTCCAATATAATGAGCCTAACAACTCCGAAATACAAAAAGCGCAAAAATATAACCATGTACATAACGTACCTCACATAAAATAATCCATAGACCCCTTTTGCAACAAACCTAACCCTTTCAACAAAACTTTCAATATAACCCTTGTAATTGGCCATCTAATATCCTTATGTTCCAGCACCATTCTACTCCAACCCCTTAACATACGCCCTAATGTCCAAGACTTAGTGAAATCCTGCAACCTCGCTACCTTAGCGAAAATGCTAATTGTAGCCAAATCCACCTTAACCGTCTGCAAAGCCCTGCCTAACCCTCAAGCACGAGCTACATATCGCAGTAGTAATTCCTCTGACCATACCCCTTCCTCCTCTGGCAGCTGCAAAATAAACTGATTAAAATCAGAAAGAGCCCTACCATACACCTTCCTTGTAGAAGGGGCCCAGGAATGCAGTACCAACTGCCTGGCTACATCGACCCAAGATTCCACACCTCCTCTGGCAGGATTTCTGGCACGTCTTCCACCCATGGAACCAACCCTCGAAACCTGCAAAACTGAAATCGGGACAAGCTATCAGCAATCTCATTCCTTACACCAGGCACATGCACTCCTGTAAAAGAAATATTTATTAGAAGGCTCTGCAAAACCAATTTAAGTAATAAAAACAACAACGAGCCCAACTTAGCTGTCTTCTTTTGCAATACCCTCACTACAGCCATATTGTCTGAGTGAAAAACTACTCGTTTGCCCCTCAATTGCTCCTTCCACACCACCGAAGCTGCCCATATAGGCATCAATTCCAGAAAGGTCATGTCGTACTTCCATACCTCCTCCCAAGCCCGAGGCCATTCAGCCGCAAACCACCGACCCCTAAAATAGGCCCCCATGCCAGCACCCCAGCTGCGTCCTTAAACAACTGAAGTTCCTCCTGCCCCACCCAGTCTGACTGCCAAAAAGATATCCCATTAAATTGTTGCAAAAACCTGTTCCACAACCACAAATCCTCCCGCACCAGTTGGGTTACTCTAACCCAGTGGTGTTTGCTCTTACCCCCTTTCAGCAAGTACACCAGTGACCTACAAAAAGATCACCCTGGGTGCACTGCTCGACAGGCAAAATTCAAAAGCCCCACCAACTCCATAGCTGAACGAATCCAAATCTTATCCTTACCCAACACCACACGTATCACTGACCTAAGCCTCTCTATTTTATTCTCCAGTAAACAAAACAGTCCCTGCTCCACATCAACTGTTAATCCCAGAAATTGTAATGCCCTTGCCGGACCCTCCATCTTACGCTGAGCCAATGGTACCCCTAACTCCTCACACATAATCATAAACTCCTGCAAACCCTCCTGTGCTCTTACCCTTCCTTTGCCCACCAACAGAAAATCATCTAAATAATGCACTACCTTTTGAGTTCCCACTTCTGCTGCCAAATCCAATGCAATACTGTACTGAACTTCTCAAAAGTCGCACATGCCACTGAACAACCCATGGGCATAGCTTTATCAAAGTAGTACTTATCTCCTACCTGCAACCTCAATAGTGGCCAATCCTCCCTCCTAATAAGCAACAATAGAAAAGCCGACTCAGTGTTGACCTTAACTACCCATGGCTCCCTAAATTCCCTAATCACTTTTACTGCATCATCTAAGGAAGTGTAATGCACCCTAACCTCCTCTTCTGCAATAAAATCATTTACTGAATTCCCTTCCAGATAAGACAAGTGATGTATCACTCTGAATTCCCCTTCTCACTTCTTCGGCACCAACCCCAAAGGCAAAACCCTGTAAGTACTAAAAGGCGGACTATCAAAAGGATCCAGTAACCACCCCGCCCTACTCCCTTTCTCCAATAAAGACTCCAAGATGCCCTCTTTACCTTGAACAGATCGTAAATTCTTGCAACCCCCCCACCCCTTCCCACTGTGGACTTAATAGGAAACCCCTTTTGAAAACCCTGTATTATCTCCTCTTTGATGGTCAAGCCAGGAAACTGATGACGCTTATCCCAGAGAACCTCCACCTTAATAGGGAATGGTGCCCCTCCTTCTATTGCCTCTAAAGTACCCGAGTCCAAATCCCTGGGACCCACGAAAATTACCCCTCCCTGGGCTGACTGAAAGCCTTGCCCACCAAAACCACCTTCACGACCCATCACATTGGAGTTCCAGGACACATCCTGCCGACCACAGATAGTGGCCGAATGACCCTCTCCACATCTCGAACAAACATGGGCGGATTTGCACCCCCACCCATGAACAGGTGCCACTATTAAATGACCAACACACACCCACTGTTTCCGGTCCACTCAACCTTCTGTTAAAGCCCCCGTAACTATCCATTATCATAGCCAACCATAGATCTGGGTGATGCACCTCCCAACGAAGTGACTGGCCACAGCCTTCCATTTGCGGAAACGCTGATCATACCAGAGCCACGCATTACCTGGCCTTAACTGCTGAGCCTCATGAATAGTAAGGAAATAGCCTAGCAGTGGCAGAGCCAAGGACCTGTCCTTCTCCAGCTGCATTGCCATAAAATAAATAAAGCCAACCACCCAATTATCCCACGTCCTAGGGCGAAGCTTACCTACCCTCTGCCTTCCCAATGCTGCTAAGATCGCTAACAAGTCCTTACTATTAGAGGACTCTGCTTCCACTAGCCATTGGACCCCTTCTGCATTGATCAGCTCAAACACATCCACATACTCCCCTTTCCAAATTTTTCCCATAACCGGACCCGAAATGTGCAGAGTCAGAATAACTGCTCTTGTCCCAAAGACTGGGTAGCCAACCAATCACCAGGCCGCAGCTCAAAATCCGAGCCTACCTCCAAGCCCAAGCCCAAACTATCCCCGGAAGCCCCCACCCCCTGTCACATCTCTAACCGGGTACCTGGCACCCTGTGCTAGTTGCCTGTGCACCTCCTCTATCCCTTGCACACCACCCCCAAGATCCTCAATTGCCAAGTTGTCATCCCTCCCCACCCCACCATCCTCAACCCCTAACTCCCCTGACAATGCTGCTGTGAATAAACCATTGCCTGCACCTTTGTCTTGCGATGTGCTGGGAACCAGTGTCTCCACTGCTATCACCTGCTGCGATGTCTGCTGCTTTTTCCCCCCTGGCTGGGGTTCTCACCGCCGTGCGTCGCCTCTTTCGACCTGGGGTCTGCTCAGGTTCCTGTACCACCTCCGATGTTGTTGCCTCCTGGAACAGCTCCTCCACCTAGGCCACAATTGCTTGTCACCTCTGCCTCAGCTCTGGTAATTTGGCCATCTGTAAAAGAGAAACAAAATATTAGCACTATTCTATAAGCCTGACTGCCCTGGTATTGCTTTGCCCCGCACCTTAACTTATCCCTGCCTGCCCACCGTCACCTTTCACCCATCCTGTCAGCCACACCTCCTACCATTAGTACCCCATCCTACCCTAGCATATCCCCTATCAATAACCCTTCCCCTATGTATCTATGAGGGGAAAGAAAAAATTACTTAATTAAGTCCCTCTAACTATCTCCCTATCAATCAGCCACTCAATCCCCTCACCATTCATACAAACAAGGCTAAACACACTTACCTTCCCTCCCAGCACAATCCTCTATCTAAGTAATGGTTATCACACACAGTGTGCATGTGCGAACCGGCGCTAGGACCTAACGGCCATAAGACCAGCAACAGCAACCCACTACACCACCAGGGAGGACAAGAAGCCACATCACCACCACCACCACCAAAAACTGGGACAGAGGGACACCCGACTGGCCACGATGCCATCCTGAAGGACAAGAAGACTGACCAACACCCACAAACCCACCAGGGAGCACAGACCGTCAACCACCACTATACCACCAATGAAGGAGACGATGGACCCCCGAACTCAAGCTGCAAACATCGGGGAAGCGACAAGGACACATCGGCCCATGAACCCACCAGGGATAAGATACTCTGGACAACCGTTCTGAAGGGGAACTGGAGGGCAAACGGACACCCACAAACCCCCCAGGGCACACAAACCGCAAACACCACCTCTACCACCAAAGAAATGGAGCCGGGAGCACGCTGGACCCATGAACCCACCAGGGATAAGGTACTCAGACACCAAGGGACACCCAGATGACCGCAACGTCATCCTGAAGGGGAACCAGAGAGCAAATGGACACCCATGAACCCCCCAGGGAGTGCAAACCACAAACACCGCCACTACCACCAACAAAATGGAGCCAGGAACACGCTGGACCCCCGAGGAGCTGATCCGCCACTATACGCCAATGCTACTGCCAACCACAACCACCAGGAGAACATCTACCCCAGGAACAAACACAACCGGCCCATGAACCCACCAGGGAGCATGAGGGGATGATCTACTACTACCCCCCAACCTAACTGGGACCAAATTACAGCAATGGATCCCCCTTTACCTACCACGTCCACCGGGAGAACATCTTACTGTTTTTTTTTTTTTTTAACTGTACCCCGACCGCATGTCACCACGGCCTGCTACCCAACGGAGCTAAGGACAAGCCCAGCCTCCCCCCATGGATGTCACTCGACTGCATGGCCCCACTGAAGCAAGGCCCGATGAATCCCCAGCAGACTGGCGGATGACAGGGAGCAAGGGAAACTTCCACCACCCAGGTAAGCCTAGCACTATTCCCATCCACTTTATTATCTATAGCTACCTTATTCTTTTTTTTTTTGTTGTCCACCCCACAACTGTTCACACACACACACACACACACACACACAGTAATCTATCACCCTTTCCTATCAGTAAGCTCAAATTTTATTCCCAGACTCCAGCCCTCCCTTAATCTAATCCCTAGAAATCATTAAAGGGGGAACTGACCCAGACCACCTAACCCCTTCTCTCCCCACCATCCAAGGCCTACCTTCATCCACGATACCTGCAGGTCATCTGGACATAAGCTAGTCATCACTCCACCAACTCACGCCAAATGTGCCTACTTCCTCTAATTCCAAACCCTTCGTACTGTCAGAAGTCCCACCTACTCCTACCTCACTTCCTTTTGCATCTCCCTCTCTCCTTAACCCTTTCACCACCACAAACCCACTATCCTAACCAACTTCTATCCTTACCTTCCTTTCTACCACTATACCCTCCCCACACCCCTTTCCTCCCTTACTCGAGGGACCGGGACAACTTAGTTTGTCCCAAACTGCATTTATTTTGAGCAGACAAAGGAACTGAACAATATGGTGATAGGTTATATTTTAGCAAAGAAAAGAAATAAATTATCTCTGTATGTCTATCAGTATCTATATACACACACACACACACACACACACACACACACACACACACACACACACACACACACACACACACACACACACACACACACGCACACATACATAGATATAAATATAGATATAGATACACATATACATACATATACATTATGTATATATATTTTTATTTTATTTTACATTTGTTAACCGGGAAAGTCCGACTGGATACATCCATTTTCAGTGGAGGCCCGGGGAGAAAAGCTCCAAATGTACAAAAACAAGTGTAAATACAATTAAATTATTACAGTGAGTTATCACAAAACTGAGATTTGTTTAATGATACGTACACACAGCAAAAGTTGGAAGCAAGTAGCTGAGAAAGAAATAGTTAAAGATTTCATCTGAAAAAGGAAAACACATATATTAAAGGTGGTTATCATACATGGTGTAGTGTTAACTTTAAATCTTTCCAGTAGGTGGGTGATACACAGAATTTTAAACAGTTAGAGAGTCAGACTTTTATTCCTGAAATGAGGTTCTCATTTATGAATTATGTTTGAGTGGGGGTTAGGGTTTGTACAGGGACAAAGCCACTGCATTTTTATGTATTTCCTAAGGGATTTTTCTATTGGGATAAGAAGGGATCAGTGGTGGTTTCAGCAGGAAGTAAGTTCCAGTTTTTAACAGCAGAGTTGGAGAATAGTGATTCACCAGTTGAATTGTTGGTTTTACCAGATTGCACTAGCAACTTTTTTGGAAGAGCAAAGGGATTTTAGGTTACTGTAGGGGGTAATAATATTTTTCAGTATGGGTGTACTGCCTGGTTGTTAGAGGATTTTGTGAACAACTATTAGTTGGTTATATTGCAGTTGATAGGGTAGTTCAAGCCAGTCTAATGACTGAAGGTTAAGGCAGTGATGGGTTCTATAAGCTGATCCTGTGGCAAATCTGGCAATGTTATTGTAGCACCTAGTTAATTTATTGAGGTTTGATTTGCTTGGGTTTACAAAGATGGGGTAAGGCATAAAGAAAGGTCGATAGCAGATGTGTACGGGCAATAGCAGATGGGGTTAGGAATTGTTTAATCCTGTATAAAGAGCCTAATTTTTTATTAACTGCTTAATAGTTTTGTCTATGTGAGCATCAAACTTGAGGTTGTTGTCTATGATCACTCCCAGTAGTTTAGTACTAGGTTCTGGGGAAATTATGGTACCACTGATAGATATTATGGTGAGAGTTGGTGAGGAGACCTTGCAAGTGTGTGTGTGTGTGGGGGGGGGGGGTAATTGTTTGGTTTTATTTGGGTATAATAGCAGCTGGCGACCAGTGAGCCAGTTCTCTACTTTGTTGAAATTGATTTGGGACAATGATTGTAAATCTGTGGGGGAGGTGGCAGAGCAGATTAGGGTTCAGTCATCTGCATACTGAATAGAAGTTGCATTAGGGATGACTTTGTACAGGTCATTAATGAATATGGAGAATAGGACAGGACTTAATATAGATCCCTGTAAGACTCCAAGGGTGACTGGTAAAAGGGACGATAGGTTATTCTTCCATAGTACAGTTTGTTGTCTGTCACTTAGGTAAGAATGAAACCAGGTAATTGCTAGGTTATCTATGGAGAGTGATTTTAATGTTTTTTAGAGTAGCTAGTGATTTACCATATCAAATGCCTTGGATAGGTCAAGGAAGAGGGCTGAGGGGAGCTTGTTGTCATTATGGTTTTGATTTATTGTATGGGAGAAGGAGAGAAAGGCTGAGGTTGTACTATGACAAGTTCTAAATCCGTGCTGGGAGGGGGCTAGGAGAGTGTTTTGATTCAGATAGGCAAGAAATTGCTTGTGGATACATTTTTCCATTATTTTAGCCAAGGGAGACAGAATGGCTATGAGCCTATAATTTGAAAGATCAGTGGAATCTCCCCCTTTATGAAGAGGAACAATGTGGGAGATTTTCCAGATGTGGGGGATATAGGGTTCATGGATAGTTCTATTGATTAAAATTGATATGGGGTATGCTATTTCATTAGCACCTTTGTAGAGATATTCTGCAGGTAGTAGGTCTGCTGAAAGGGTGATGGGTTTCAGTTTTTTTTTAAGTAGGGACTTAATAAAAGATGTTGGTACTGGATCAAGCTTAAAGGGGATCTTATTATCAGGTGTGGAGTTGGTGGTACTTGGGGTATAGGGAGATAGCTTACTGGCTAGGGATTGCACAGTTTCTGTAAAGAAAGTGTTAAAGGTGTTAGCAACAATTTTAGGAGGTTGTTGAAGGGTAGTTAAGGGGGTAAGGGTAGTTGATTGGACTGGGTGGAGAAGTTTGTTTATGCCTGACTAGAATTTTATGGTTAATTTTGGTGCTTTTGTTGCAGATTACAGTAGTAATTCTTTTTGTCTAGCATAATAAACTTATTTGCATAATTTCTCAGCTGTTTATATATAAGGTGGTCTTTTGGGGACTTAGGGGTTCTCCAGGAGGTCCACGCTTTGTTTCTGCTAATAATTTTTTGTCTTGTATCATTGGACAGCCATGGTGCTACTTTGTTATTGGTTCTGATATTGCGTGGGGGAGCATGGTTATCCAGGATAGCAAGAAATGTAGAGTTAAAGTATGAGTCTGCTTCATCTAGTGGAAATAGCCATAGGTTGGACCAGTCACATGTGTTACGTTCATTCTGAAATTTAGTCTGAATAAAGTTCTTACAACTTCTAATGGTTTTAAAGGAAGATTGTTGAGGGATGTCATTTCTTTTCCTGATTATATAGGTCAGGAAGTGATCACTAAAGTCCTCAGGTATGGTGCCTGTTTTATATATCTGGGGTAGGTCGTTTATTAATATCCATTCTAGGATACTTTCTCTTTTGTTAGGCTTATTGATTGTGGTTGGGGAAGATATCATCTGGGAGAAGCCATGCAAATTTATATGGGTGGAGGGGAAGTCTTACGAGCAAGTATTTCAGTCGATAGTAACATCCCCGAGAATAATAGTTTCCTGGGGGCAGTTGGTGGAGAGCCATTGGAGGATACTCTCCAAGGTATTTGTGTTGTCACCTGGGGGAATATAGATACATGCAATGTTTATAGATTTGCGTTTGTTGAGTTAGACCTTTGTGATGAGTATTTCTGCATTGTTAGTAAACAAGGCATTTGGGGTACTAGTTTTGGATACTTCCAGAGTGGATTTATACAAGATGGCTACTCCCCCTCCTTTCTTAGAGATGCAATCAAGTCTTAATATATTGTACCCTGGGGGAATAATCTCATTATCAATGGAAGTAGGCTTGAGCCAGGTCTCGGTAAGGCATAGTATATCAGGAGAGTGGACATCTAGGAGGGCATGTAAGTAGTAAATTTTCTTGTTTATACTTCTAATGTTTATGTGATACACTAGGAGTGAGTTGGGGGCATTATTTGAGTTTTGTAGGCTAGTATTGGTGTTATTTGTGGGGCTGATAGTAACAGGTGGGGTTTGACCTGGGTTAGGGTGGATGTCAGCATCCACTCTGAGGTTAGGTAGTAATCTAATAGCAAGTTTTTGGAGTTTTAATAAGAGTTTGTGGTAGTATTTAGTTCTAGGATTAATATATGAAGCACAAATGGGATGTTGAGTTGTTGCATTAGAAGAGTTTGATGAGAGGTGGGGTAGTGGTTGGTTAGTGGCTAATTAGTTGTACTGGTTTGGGTTCTAGGGTAGTGGGTGCCTGGGAGGGGTTGGTATTCATAGGCTGTGAGACTATAGAGACTTATAAGTGGGGGTATTAGGCAGTAAATAGGCTTTGAGTTTGAAGATTTATTAAAAGTATGTGGAGGCATTGTAGGGGTATTTGAGTAATGCTTGTTTAAAATAAAGTTGAAGTGTTTATAATTAGCATATAGTGAGAGACTGGAGAGAGTTGGAGTAATAGGGCTGGGTCCTGTGAGTGATTGGTTAATGCTGATTGATTCTGATGAGTGGGAGTGGTGTCAGATAAGGGGGAGTGGCAAGGTGATAATAAGTGTAGGACACCTGGAGGTGGGTGGTGATTGGCGGCAGGGTAGGGGAGCAGAGTGAGCCCGCAGGGTGAACGGAGCATGTAGAGCCAAAAAAAGAAGATCGGAGAGAACAATCAGTGGAGTGCTGAAGTCTGAAGGTAAGTGTGTTGAGATATATAAGAAGGTAAGAGGCTTAAAAAAATAAGTGGGATTATAGCAGAGTGATAGAATGAAATATTTCTATGGTTATACTGGGACCACAATATGAGAGAGAACAATAAGAAAGAGATGAATAAGAACTGTGTTAGGGGGATTCAATGAAGAAGAGGTAAAGGGATTTAGAGACCCTAAAGCTAATAATATAGAGCCACTTAGTGGGCAGGTGGGGCACTTGGATGCACTAATAGTATGGAGCCACCTAGAGGGCAGTGGGCAACTTGCATGCAAGCACACTACTGGGTATTCCAATGAAGCAAGGCAGAAAAGCTAAGTCAAAAGATGGTGCCTTTCTACATCAGGCTTTTTGATACCTCTGTAATTAAGCAGGAATGGGTGGGAAGGTGCTAAAAAGAAAACAGGAAAACTGTTAGAAAAATATGTATTAATGTGTGTATTAGTAATATGCTTAAGTGCATTCAGAGCCTAAAAGAGTTAACACATTTATTCTATTTCATACTGCATAAATCTGTACAAACTGCAGTTGCTTTCTGACCTTGTATTGTCAGCTAAATCTTGCTTGTTCCTTGGAAATTTACTGAGAAGCAGATGATTTCTGCTTGCGTTAGGAAAATAATGAATAGAACAATACTGCTTATATGAAACTCAGACAAGAAGTTCCGCTGTGCCATGAGAACATACACAGCTGTAGAAGTAACAGATAATTAGGACAAAGCCTGCTTGAAAATATGAACTGCAATCAGCATTTGCTTGTATCTGTATTAGAAAAGTACCTTGAAATGTAACAGTGTACAATAGATGCTTGTAAACGGATTAATAGTCACCAAGGCCAGGTTGTTTTTCTGAAAAGTTTCTCACAGATCTAGTCATGTCAGCAGAAAATATGAAGTAACACCCTGTTGTAGTACAATGCTTAAAGTTGTGTTTGATTACGTCAGCTTAGAAGGCCATGTCTTGTAAAACAGTATAAGAATGAACATACTTCCTGTTAGTAGTTAGACAAATCCTTGTATTTGCACGTTTTTTCTCCTTGCTGCAAGTAAATTAAAGTGCCTTAACTGAACCTTACGTGTATTGGTCTTTGAAGTTTTTTCCTTTGACAAAAACCAAGCTAAGTTAATTGCAGGTCAGAGTGGTGCAGTATTTACCTAATAACAACAAATGTTATACTACTAATCTAGTATAGAGTGGTGAAAAGGACCACCACTTCTGCAGGGAAAAACAAAAGATGTATGGGCTGCAGGTACATAGGTAAACTTTTTCCAAGAGAAAGTAGTTTTAAGTAATTGACCTAAGAGTACTATAGGAAGAGAGAAATGGAGGGGGGGACCAGTAGTGTGCACGCATGCAGTGAAAGGGGAAACAGTCTTCAGTTTGGAGGGCAGATTAAATACAACTCTAACATACACTAGTGTAGATGAAAGCACTTTACAGTTCCACCGACACAGGGTCTCACAGTGCAGGGCAACGAGACAGCCTTGGGTTGATTGGAGGTTGGCCAAGACACAGGATGTAACTTTTGCTGAGGGGAATGCGAGCACACTACTGGGGATTCCTATGAAGCAAGGCAGAAAAGCTAAGTCAATATATATATATATATATATATATATATATATATATATATATATATATATATATATATATATATATATATATATTGTTTATTAATCGGATAATTAATAAACCAAACTTTGGAAATTTTGATTACCTACAAAGAGAGTTGGGACAAGTAGAATAGACAGTGTTATACAAATTACAACTATATAACCTTTTTCCATCATTGCCTCAGAAGTTAATTTTCCATATCAGTGTAATACTGCCTACTAATAGGCAGTAGTGCTTCAACCTAAGACTTTTGACAGTTGTCTTCAACATGAGTATGTCACTTTAGGTATCTACTTCTTACTCTTATGGCAAAGAAAGGTCATGCAAATGCTTTCGGGCTCAGTGACCGCATACGTATTCCTAAATGGTTGCACTGGTGCTGTACCTGCATAATGCATAATGTACTTTTCAGTTAGATGCTACTGCATGTGAACAATGTGGCTAACTAGTTGTAACATCTAGCCTTAACCTCTCTGCTGCTCTTACTTCCTCCTGCAACTTTCAGTCTTCTCTCAGCTTCTCAGCAGCGCTATTATCCAGAATCATTTTCCATTTATAGTTCTAGTTATTAGTGTCCTTTCTCTCATTCTCTCTCCCTGGATCTGTTTGTCTGTCTTTCTCCTTTTCTCGTTTTTTTTAATGCCTTTATTAACTCATGGCATTTTAAACAATGACATAGGTGCACATACATTAATTGAAAATGAAACAAACAGTAGGAACAATTTTTACTCATCATGTATTATGCATGTATATATTTTTTTAACAGTTATTCATTCTTTACAACATTACATAAATTGCTCAATCCCTGCCTTCACATAAACCTCACTCACTCCTCCTCTAAACATTATTCTACACGTACTGTTTACAAAATTCTATTTATTTCTATGTAATTCACTCATTCAGTTTTCTAAAGATCCATCCTCTTGTTCTTTTATGTAATTTACAAAATTCAGCACTTCACTTACAACTGGTTTAAATTCTGATTCCCATTTTCTAGTTATTGATATGTGTTTGGCAGGCAAGTACACTAAACTTTGTAAGGCCTTCCTGTGTCTGAACAATTAAGATCCTATATACTAGCTCAAAAGAATCATTTCCTTAGTTATAACCATTTGCTCTCCAACACAAGTACACTGTAAGGACTTTTTAAAATCTTTCACCTCATTACATTTCTGAAAAACATGTTCACAATCATCTCTGACATTCCCATCACACATCCAGCATTTTTAGGCTACTTGATGAATAATTATGTAAATTCTGCTCAGTGCATAAAAAATGTTCATGCAAACATATTCTAAACCTTCTACACCTTTTTGTGTACTTAGGAGACATACATTGCTCCTTTATAAATTGATTTTCCATTCTCTCCCTTCAATCCTTTCTAACCTCCTCTCATTGTTTCTTATACTTATTATACAATATTTTATATGCCATAATAATATGAACTGTTATACTATGCTTATTCCTTAATATTAATATGCTCCTGAACCTGATCTCAGTGAATCATTCTCTTCCAACTACTTGGCTTACCCTCACATATTTCAGTCATCACTGTATCACCATTTTCTTGTATATCACCATACCTGTCCTTTTCTTTGTGCTGTCTGTAATGGATTCACTGTGATTAACCATGTCATTTAATCACTGATTGTTAGTCTAAACTAAAACATGTAAATCCTTAGGTGGCTGTACTCTCAAAATAATGACACTTCTAAGGCCATGCAGCGCAAAAAAGCAATCCCTTATTTGCTCAATGGGGAGGTAAGCCCCCACACCCACAATATCTAAATATACTGACTATGAGGTTGCATAAAATCAAAGATGACAGAGAGAGATGGCTAAGTTTTACTTTTGATTTCCACCTTCTCCCTCTATTGTATATCTCCATAGTAAAGGTGACATGTCACATAGGTAGTTTTAATTTAGTGGAATGCTGACTATGGGAAAATTGCAACTGGAGTGGGATGAATGTGGTAGCTGCCCTGGATACAAGCTGTAAGAAGGCACAAGTGCTAGTTGTGCAGAAATGCAGTATTTGCATTTTGTTATCAGAGTCTCAACAAAATGAATGTGGATATTGTTTTTGTAGTGGTCATGGCTGAAGGTTATTTAACTGCAAAAAGCTGCTTGTTAAAACAGTTTTTGGTCTTCAAGTTTCAAGTTTCATGTTTTTTTTTTTTTTTTTTGTAGTCCTCAAACCTATGAGTTAAACAGTGACAGCTGTGGAGCTGTAAAGAGCACCAAATGACCTGGCTACAGCCTGAGGTTTAGCACAATAGAAACAGACAAAATTGTATAGCTGTATTACCAAATCCGAGAGAATACTTCATACTATTCAGGATTTCTGATTTTCTGCCAATGATAATATATTCCTTCACCTTGTATTGATCTAGTGCGATGATTAATTCTTATATAGGGTTCATTTTGCAATGCTAGTGACATAGGTATATTTTAATATCTCTTTACTTATTCTGCTGCTATGGATTTGAATATCTCTGGTTTCAGAGCCATAAGACCTAATCGAAAGCCATTTGTTCAAATGCTTGAACTAAAGCAAAACAATACCGTGAGCTAAAACTGCCAAAAACACTTTTAGAAACAGTGGAGTTGTCTCAATTCTCCATTGTTGTGTAACCTTACAGTGTGTGTGTGTGTGTGTGTGTGTGTGTGTGTGTGTGTGTGTGTGTGTGTGTATATATATATATATATATATATATATATATATATATATATATATATATGAGCTCCATACACTAGATCGATTTTTCACTAATTCGAAATAGTGCATGGAATGCTCACTGCAGCAAAAGTGCACTTAATTGAAAGTGCACTTATGCGAAGTTCAGTGCAACGAACGGGTGATGTACTGAACTTCCGTGCAGTACTCACGGACCTTAGGGTTAGGGCACGGGTCATAGTAAGGGGATAGCCCTTGCTATCCCCTTACCATGACCCATGCCCTAACCCTAAGATCCGTGACGACGGCAGCGCAGTGAAGGACATAGCAATGTCCTCCACTATGGTGCGATAGTCACAAACCTTAGGATTAGGGCATGGGTTAGGGTTAGGGGATAGTTTTACAAACTATCCCCTTAGAAATACTCTAAGTAGCAAACAGGAACACCACCACGGAAGGTAAAATGGATCCTTTATTTACAAATCCAAGTCCTGGTACCTCGGCTTTTTGCCTTCAATGGAACAATTTATCATTCAAAAACCTTCTCTTTAAATACAGCAGCAATAGCTTCATCAGCCAACCCCCTTTATTAATCAATTAAGCTGATTATTCCATGTGCACTAAGAACAGCATCAATACATTAATTAAATCAAAACTGCATCTTACAAAAACACTTCAAATGCACAGTCAGTCCCTAGTGCAAAATATCTTATACAATGTCAGCTGTATGAATAAATAAATAAATAAATAAATAAATAAATAGATTAGTGTTATAATAATGTTAAATAGAGAGCGACCTGCTTACGGATTGGAGACAGGTGGCTCAAACTTGTACTCTTGGCTGGTTAAAAATACTTATTAAGAAAAATAATAGGATTGACAATCTACATAAGGAGATTGTCAAATTGCAGCAAGAATTAATGCAAAAGACTTTGCCCAACATTTTTCAAACTGTTTTCAAAACGATCAATGAAAAAATTGTTAAAGTAGAAAATGACGTTGTAGGAAGAAAACATTCTAAACTTAATAGGGACATAAGAGACTATGAAAAGAATGAAGTATTTAATTGGCCACGTAAGGGTCGTTGTCAACGCTGTAATGTCAAAATGTGCATGTCTGGAAGTGAAGATGGTTCATCTTGCTCTTCCATGAAGACGGATGGTAGCCGTAAGAATGTCTCTTTTGAAGAAGCCATTTCAGATAGTTCGAGTGAAAGAATTGGAGGTAGCAGGAATGATCAGAATATGAAGAAACCTTGCATGTAGACTCGTTCCAGGAAGAATCAAGGAAATAAAACTTTTTTTCATCAAAATTTATAACTGATGTTGCCCAGACTGTGAGATCATCTAGCACTGGGAGTGAGGCATCCGTGTGTGTTGTGGACACTAATGAGATTTTTTTTGTGGTTTAAATATTCATGGTGAGACTGCCTTTTCTACATGTTTTGATAAATTAAGTATTGTGAATCTTTCTAACATTCATTTATCTTTGTAATTGTGCAGTGTTTTACACAAGGGCACTAAATTTATTCCTACAAAGTTGCCCACTTTAGCTGATGTCATTTTGGACATCAGAAGTTTTGTATGTAAACGTAATCTGAGGGTTTATTTTTCTGGATGCTGTGAAAACATGTGTGCGGATTCTATGAATGTCGATATGCAAGATAGTATTAATGAGGATGATTTGCTTAATTTGAGTATTTATAGCATTCCAGATGAATCAAATAATGAATGTGAGAGCAATAGTAATGAAGTTTTTACTGGGGAACCATTTGGAGTGGGCTATAACAAGTTAGGTTTGCCGACATTTTCTAGTAATAGCACTTTTTTGCCTCCTAAGCGTTCATCTGCTATCAATGTTTTTGAACATGTAGTTTGTGCTAGTGTAGAAAAAACATACATTGATTTTTTTGTAAAAAGAAGAGATCATTTAATCTTTCTAAGGAAGAATGGTTTGCCTTAAAAGAGCTAAGAACAAATTTGGATAAGATAGTATTCAAACCTGCTGATAAAGGAGGCAAGTGGGTTATTATGAATGAAGAAAAGTATGTTGACATTGTTGAAAATTTACTCAGTGAAGATGCATTTAGGAAACTGAATGTTAACCCACTAAGACAATTTACAGATGGAATTGTGGAATTGCTTGAAAGAGGGGAGAGGCTGTTTTTTTTATCTGGTAATAATGTTAAAAAATTACTTGTGAAAGAGCCTAGGCATCCCTATATTTACGCAATTCCTAAAATTCATAAGGATATGGTTAACCCCCCAGGAAGACCCATTATTTCAGGAGTTGGCTCATAGATTGAAAGAACTAATACATTTCTTGATTTCCATTTTAAATCTTATTTACCCAAAATTATTTCACATATTAAAAATGCTAAAGATGTTTGTGATAAATTGCGGGGAATGGTATGGGACAGGGAATTTTATTGGGCAACTGTGGACATCTCCTCATTATACACCAATATTGAGAAGCGGTGGGGCTTGGAAGCAATGAAAAGGGTGATGGGAGAAGGACCCAGAACTTCATTTTTGTTGTCATTGTTAGAATATAGCCTCACACATAATTATTTTGTATGGAAGAAGGAATTTTACCTTCAGGTCAAGGGAACAGCTATAGGTGTGGCCTTTGCTCTGAGTTATGCAATCATATATATGGGGGAATTTGAAAAATAATTTATGTTTCAAAATAGCTTTTACATTAGCAATGTTATTTTTTATAAAAGATACATTGATGACCTCATTTTGTATGTAGAGGAAGGCCATCCCAGTTTGATGGTTTTATACAGGATTTGAATTCAAATTCTCATGGGCTTAATTTTGTATTTGAACATTCAGAGGAAAAAATTTCCTTTCTTGATGTTGAATTTTATGTTGGGAAAGATCACAAGGTGCAGTTTAGAGCGTTTAGGAAGGCAACTTCTGTGAATAATTTTTTGCATGCAAGTAGCATGCATCCGCCACATTTAATCAGGGGATTACCTGAAGGGGAATTCAAGAGGATTCTCAGAAATACTTCTGATCCAAAATTATGGGATGAAACACTTAATGAAGTATTCCTTAGACTTTTTGCTAGAGGTTATTCAGAAAAAACATTGTTAGCCATTAAAGCTTGTTTATGTGGTGGAGGGATGGTTAATGCAGGCAAGGGCTGTTATAGATCAAGTCCAGTTGAAAATGATGAAAGGTTGTTCTTCGTCTCTAGATATTCAGATTTTTCACTAGTAGTTGAGAAGATTGTTAGACAGTTTTGGCATTTAGTCTGTGAAGATGTGACAGTGGGATGTTTATTTCCCAATCATGTCACTTTTTCTTATAAAAGATTCAACAATTTGAAAGAATTGTTGAGTCAAAAGTTAGATTATTTGACGTATGGTTTAAATGTTGGCATGAAAAAGTGTGGAAAATGCTCAGTGTGTCATTTGGTTAGAAATTTAGATGGTAAGAAAATTAATGGAAAAAATATCAAGCATTTGAAAGATTCAACTGTCACATGGGGTAGTTTATATTTTAGGTTGTGACTGTGCCAAACCATTATGGTATATTGGTCAGACTACCAGGAAAATCAAAATTCGTATTTTAGAACTTTTGGGAGATGTGAGAAGGGGTAATCTGGACAGCCCTGTTGCTTCACATTTTATTGGTGTCCACAATAGTTGCACGGATGGGTTTATTTTCAGCGTTTTGGCTAGACCACACTTTGAAGTGGGCAATTTCAAAGCTGAACTTAATAAACTGGAATTTAAGATGATTTTAAATTATTATATATTACATCCGAGGGGCATGAATTTGGACATGGGTATATGTTGAAAAATTCAACTTTTCAGTATGAATTATGCTATTGCACATTACATTTGGGTGAATTGGTAAATAGGTTTTGCATTAGGAATGATAGCTTGTTTGTAATGTTAAAAAGTTTTCATTGTATGGCAAGGTATATTGTTAATTTTATGTTATACTATGGTGTATGTATCGTTATATCCGCTTATCTATTTATTTATTTATTTATTCATACAGCTGACATTGTATAAGATTTTTGCACTAGGGACTATGCATTTGAAGTGTTTTTGTAAGATGCAGTTTTGATTTAATTAATGTATTGATGCTGTTCTTAGTGCACATGGAATAGTCAGCTTAATTGATTAATAAAGGGGGCTGGCTGATGAATTAATTACTGCTGTATTTAAAGAGAAGGTTTTTGAATGCTAAATTGTTCCATTGAAGGCGAAAAGCCGAGGTACCAGGACTTGGATACGTAACTAAAGGATCTATTTTACCTTCCGTGGTGGTGTTCCTGTTTGCTACTTAGAGTATTTCTTTGGTTCATGTTTATGATATAACTATCCCCTTACCCTAACATGTGCCCTAACCCTAAGGTCCGTGACTATCGCACCATAGTGGAGGACATAGCTTGTTTTTTATGTCCTCCACTGTGCTACGGTGTTTTCGGTGAAGTGCACTTACGCAAAAGTTCACTTTCATTAAAGTGAACTTTCACAGAAGTGAGGCTTCCTATTACAAGTTCGAAGTAGTGAATTTTTGTTCTTGTAATAGGAATCCATATATATATATATATATATATATATATATATATATTACTAATAAAATCCAACTCACTTAAGAAGTAAAACAAAAAAATGAGACTAATAAGACTTCTATTAAAACTGGAGGAGAAAGAAACACTCAAAAACGGAACTGATGTTAAGCGCTTTCACTCATTAAATGATAACTAGAGCGTCATCAGAACAATGATTAGAAAAATGTCTACAAACTGCTATAAATAGTAAAAAACAAATAAAAACAAGGGGCGTGTTAAATGCATCAGCCTATGAGATGACATGAAAGAAAAAGACAAGTGATTTAACATTTGTGTCAAACAACAACTCAAAATGATAGGGTTAAATACAAACTGGGAGTGGTTATGAGAACCAGCGTAGGGCACATTTAACATTTAGAGATTCATTGAGTCCTGGACTATTTTCAGCATTAAGTAGCAGCTGCCACCTAAGTTATTTCAATTCAAGCAAAGTTTCACAATTACCAAAGTATTGCTGGATCTGTTCAACAACGAAGAAAAGAAACTTGTTAAAACCAATGCAATTGAGTTTGTGCCTGCCTAGTTCATTGCTGGAGTCTCCTTTTCTGATGGCAGCTAGGTGCTCCTTCATTCTATCAGACAGTTTTCTAATGGTTTTGCTGACATAGAAAATGTGGCAAGTGCTGCAAATTGCGGCATATACTAGAAACTTGGACTGACAATTGTAATGTTTTTTAAAATGTACTGTGATGTTACAATGATGGAATCTGTAAAGTGTGCCTGTAAGAATGTAGGGACAGGTAACACACTTGTTACAAGGGAACATTTCTTTAGGTTAGTCAATATGACCTGGGTTTAAGGTGTACTGTGGTTCACTTTTTTTAAAGGAAGATTTAAGCGTCCTGGTTTTTTTAAAAGTGAACAAATGTATATTACCCAGCACTTGTTTAGCGTTGCTGTTGGCTTGAATGATGTTCCAGTTTTTGTGGATGATATTTCTGATTGCTGGGAAGTCCAGACTAATAGGTAAAGGGAAACTACAAGTTCTATTACTGTTGTAAGGGACTCTAGTGTTAGGAGTAAAACCGTGCAACAGTATTGGTTTGAAATTGTTTTGTCTTCTTGCTGCTATTTACATGAATATGTTATGTACCAGTTGTTCAGGGTACTTCCTGGCAATAAACATGTGAGACAAAAAAATCATTAATGCATTCTGCTCTAAAAACATCATCATCACTGACAAGTCTTGACACTCTGATAAATTGGCCTTTTACAATGTTTTTCTTCATAAAGAACGGGTGAACACTTTGGAAGCTTAAAAAGTTGTTCCTGTAAGTTTCCTTATGGAAGATGTTAGAGGTGAGAGAACCAGAATTAAGGTCAATGGAAATGGTGGTATCTAAAAAGTTGACGCGGGTGCCACTACCAGAAATCTCAAAACTTAGGTAAGGGATGCTGCTCCTGAGTGCATCAATAAAATCATTTAATTAGTGTAGGGGTCCATCCCAAACGAAAAAGATGTCATCAATATAACGTCTGTACAGTCGAACTTTGTTAAATAAAGGAAGTTGAGTGAGTGACATCTTTTCCCAGTTGCTGAGCACTAAATTCGCGAAGGCAGGGGACACTTTTGAACCCATCACTACCCCTTTAACTTGCTGATAGATGACATTGTTAAAATGGAAAAAGTTATTAGTCAGAACTGTGGAGGTAAGGGTAAGTAGCATTTCAATTATGTTGTGGCTAAAATCTGTGTTGTTGGTAAGAAATTCCTCTAATGCTTGTAAACCTTCATAGTGTGGTATGTTGGTGTACAGTGCTGTAATATCAAGAGTAACCAGTTGGCAATTGGAAAGGTCAAGCTGTAATCTGTGCAGCTTGTCAAGAAAGTCCCAGGAATCTTTAATGTAATACTCTGTGGCCTGCACTGATGGGTTGAATATGCTGTCAAGGAACTCAGAAATTCTTTCAGTTTTAGTCTTTTTGTTGGAAATGATGAGTCTGAAGGGGGGATTTGTAACATCTTTGTGAATTTTGGGTATGCCAAAAAGCTTGCCTAGGTTAGGTTCTTCTACTAAAAGACCTAAGTAAACCTTTAGTGATATTAATTGGTTTCTTTCAAGAGATTTGAGTAGTTTATCAACTGTTTTAAACTTTTTTTTGACATCTTTAAGCGTGACTTTTTTTGTAATATTGATTGTTGACTAGCATATTTTCAATTATGGTGGTGTATTTGGTTGCTTCCATGAGTACCACTCCTGTGCCTTTATCGGCTTTCATAATCCTAATATTGCTGTCATGTCTAAAATCATTGAGGGCTTTGAGTTCATTACTAGAGAGATTGTGCCACTTATGCACATTGTTGGAACAAAGAATGTCCCTAATGTCATATTCACAAACACTAAGAAAGGTAGACAGCATTGTATTAAGGGCAGGATTAAATAAGCTTCTCCTCCTGATCATGGGTTGGTAACTGGAGTGATTGTCAGTGGTGTCGGAATCACTGTCTATATCACTGTCATGGTATAGCATCCTGAGGTTAAGTTTCCTAATGTAGAGCCTTAGGTCAAGCAAAGCATCGGTGACATTGGTACTCTGTGAGGGTATAAAGGAGTAACCTTTATTAAGCAATTGTAAGTGAGAGTCAGAAAGTATCCTGTCAGTTAAGTTAAAGACTGCGTTGGAAAAAATATGCTGTCTGGTATTCATTATTGTACTATCACTGAGTTCCTCGTAATCATTCTCCTGCCTTGGAACACTGTTCGATGTTGTCCTCTCCCTCTCCCTCTCCATTTGTGTCTCTCCCCTCCTTTCATTTTCGTACTCATGTCTAATGTGGTAGTCTGAATGTTGTTGTGGATGAGTCTCTGGTCCTGTGATAAAAAATGCTGCTCAGGTTCATCTGAATGTGGTAATTCAGTAGTGGTGAGGGGTGAAACATTAGAGGTAATAGGTGAAGCGATATATATATATATATATATATATATATATATATATATATATATATATATAAATATATATATATATATATATATATATATATAGAGAGAGAGAGAGAGAGAGAGAAGTTTTTAGGGTTGTGAAGTGTATTTCCCATGGGGGTTACAATGAGGCTTGCCCTCTGTAATAAAAAAAAAAAATATATATATATATATATATATATATATATATATATATTTTTTATAAATAAACAAATAAATAAACATTCACTGAAACTTGATTAATTGTTTTTATTAATCTACTGGAAATCAAACTAATTGGTATTAAAGAATATGATTTCTGGATTTCTTACAGTGATGTAACCACCTTTTATGTCTCAAATCAGAGACTGATGTTATCCAGCTAAGATCATTTTTATCGCATTGGCTCTCAAACAATTCACATATTAAAGACTATGTGCAAGTCTCAAAAGTACTTAACAAAATCAAAATAATAATCTACCTAACAGATATGCAGTCTATTAAACAGCCTAATACACAGATCATGAGTATTTTTAGTATATAGCAGATGACTATTAGTTCATAATTTTCAGATTATGATTTTCATATTTTTTCCTAGAAGTAATCTCTGATTATTTTCTGTTATTCATTGTCCCATTATCATGGACTGGTTGACCTGATAACCTTATTTATTATATGGTATATTCTCCCAGTTTAGTCTCCGTTTGTCTTTATTTTAAACAAACAAATTATTTTGACCATTAGCGAAAGATAGAGAGAGTTAAAGGTAGAGATAGGCATACAGAAAATATTTATATGTATTTCAACATATTCCATTTCAGACATTGGGAAAGCAGTTACAAAGACACAACAGCACGCTACTGGGAAGAGCACTATTTGGAAAATACCTTTACAGCAGATTTGAAAATGCAGTCTGTGATTCATACAGTGTTTCTTATGGTAGTAAGTGAAGTTAATGTGGGCTAATCCTGATTCCTTTGTACAGTTAGGAAATAATGCACTTTAAACTCAAACAGAAGCACTCTGTGCTGTTACAGGAGACCATTATATAGCTGTCATTGCTTGACAGAGCATGAAGTTTAATCCTGTACTTTATAATTATTTTGCTGGTTCATTCATGATACATATCCAGAGTAACAGGCATTTTAATGGAAATGTCACAAGAAGAAGTATCCAGAGTGATTTATTAGCAACAGGATTCTCTTTTGGGTGATAGTGCTTAAGTTTATATAACAAACATAAAAAATTCTAGAACTTACCAGAAGTCTACCGGTGTCCTGGAGACAAGACATTTTCCTCAAAATATGCAATGACACTGTGATACCATTACAGAAAATTAGTATCCTTCACTAGGTTTTAAGGAATGCCTACCTTAACAGTATTAACAGCTTAAAGAGTAAAAGTGATTTGATATGCTGAAATAACTTTCAGGGACATGCATATTTGGTCATATTAATCAGACAGGTTATAGTACTTAAATTTAGTCTTCTTTTTTAAGGATATATAAAGCACAAAGCAAGGAAAATATATAAATATGTGGGATATTTTGATGAAGTACATTTATACAACAAACTTACTTTCAGCGGATTTATGAGCACCTACTTTAAATGCTGCTATTGTGCATGCGTCACAGCACACTGCACACATGATAGAGTGCTATTCTGTAGTCATTAAATAGTTCTACACTTAGTGGACAGCCTCAAAACAAGGTAAATGGCAGAAAACACTAATTAAAGCATAACTAGCTGAAATACGTTAACCAATTCAATATGGCAAAGCTATTTGTGAACCTATAAAGTATTCGTAAACACTCATTGCTGCCATTTGCTCTGAAATCCATAACTCTACAGAATACAGCCATGATCACACCTAACAAACAAAATGTTAAGGGTTGGTGCTGCCATCATTATCCTGTATGTGCAACAGGCTTAATTCAAGTTGCTGCTGCTGCTGCCAAACCTTGGCCAAAAGAAGGGTGTTTAGACCCTGTTTGACTTACTATAGACTGCATGACACATAAATTGTAGAGTGATATTAAGTGGACAGGAAAACACTAGAGGAAACATGCAACCTTTGCCACCCTTACCTGAGGCCCCAGAGAAATCATGGAGAACCCATCACAAAGGTATCTGTGACTTTATGTATACAAGCTACAGGTACTTTCCAGAGACCCAGAGGGGATATATTAGGAGTGGCACAGGCCACAGCTTCTGGATATTACATCAGTTTATAAATGCACTGCTAAAACATGTAAGGGATTATATATCTGTTTCCCATGCACCCAGGAGGAAAGAACAAAAAACATGCAGGGATTTTATGCAATTGCTTACTTCCTTGAAGTTTTGGGGACCATAGATTGAACACACATAGAAATAAAAGATCCATCCAGTGAATAGGGAAGGAAGTACATTAACAGAAAAGGATACCACTCTATAAACTATCAGGTTGTCTGTAATGCTCAAGGGATCATGTGCAATGCACGGGTAGATAATCCATGCAGTTGTCATGACTCACACATATGGCATACCTGTGAGCTGTACACAAGGTTAGCTAAGGGTGACTTTCCACAAGGATGTCTAGGGGGGAATGCAGGTTATGCACTGGAGCCTTACCTCTTGACACCCTTGACAAACCCACACGAACTCAACGAACAAGGATACAACAATGCCCATGCTCAAACTAAGAATATCATAGAATATATATATTTGGTTTGCTCAAATCAATTATCCCATGTCTAAACACATTGAGAGGTATCCTGCAGTATGCCCCAGCAACCTCTGCCCAAATACTCATAATCTGCTCCATGTTGCACAATATAATTCACAGAATCAGCTTAAACAAGGATCACAGGCAGGCCAGCAGGCCCAGCAAATACATATGAGGAGTGTGAGTGAGAACCAGCAACCACAGATGCAGCTGGGAGACATAGGCATGCAACTAATAACAGGAAAAAGATCTATACAAAGGTAAACCAGGTCTGAAAAAAACACAGAACAAATCCAACAGATGTATACACACTGATATCACACTGATGGAGGATAGCCATACCTGAAAGCTTTGCAAATATTGTGCAATATTAAAACCTTCTACTTCATTGAGCACTTCCAGTGTTTGCATACATCTGTTAGACATAGGCATGCACAATACAACATGGTGTTAGCTAAAAGGCAAAGGATAGCATACACACTGACTACCTAAGTGGAAACCTAAGCGCTTAAGCACATACAAATATTAAAACAGATGCCTGAAAACCTGTACCACCTTTACTTAACCATGTAATGGCTGTGTTCTGTAAGCACCAGACAGAGACACATCTTATAGCTACAATAGTATCAAGGTAAATCTGTAACCTGTATGAAAAAAGAGTAATATAACTGATTGCTCTCATATGCAAATACTTATATGTTCCCTACTAGCAGACATGTCCCAGGTGTACAGTACTTTCAGAAATAGCTTATAACTGATATTTGGAATATACAGTATGGATTTTGTGCAATTCTGCACATCAAAAATTTCAATTGACCACTGTATATAATAAAATGAAACTGTAGAGTGAACCGCTCCTCTGCACAAAATAGTAACAGCAAGGATAAAACAGAAACAGCGGAGCGGAAACACGGCAGCACAGGGTCAGAACACACTCAAAATCTTCTCAATTAACAATGTCGGGGTAACCACTTCGTAGCAAAAATCCAAATCCACAGCTTCACGAAGAGAGTAAAAAGGGCTTTATTGTAATAAAAAAGAGAGTTAGTGTTTTCACCTATTTCAGGCTTCTTCAGACTCAACAATACAAAATGCTAATTAATGAAATATATACGCCATCTGGCGGGAAAATCAATAAAACTTTTAAAGAAATAATCCATAAAAACATCTGTGATGAAATAAAATAATAAAATCAGAACATGCAAACTGAATAATATGCACTGATTGAAAACTTCTATATACATACATATATATTAAAAAGCGCTTATATAACATGTGAAATATAAATATAAAATAACAAAGTACCTAAGACAGGGTGCATTGTCTGTAAGTAATATTCTCAATTATATACCTTCAATCTCCTCATCTTCAAATAAGGTTTAACCGATAACTTAACATTTAAACCTGGTGGAATGTCAGATCTGAATCGCATGATCCAGAAATTCTCCCTGCCTTTTGTATGTGTCCTTACATCCCCACCTCTACAATTGGAAACAACTCTCTCTAGGATCCTAAAACTAAAGGTATGCAGCGAGCCACAATCCATTGTGTGTTTGGCCAAAGCATTATGTTTGTGTGCCATCTTGATACTGTACATGTGTTCACGTATACGGTCTCTAAAAGACCGGTTCGTCTTGCCAACGTAAAAAGATGGACACACAGAACAATTAGCCAAGTAAACTATGTTGTTAGTCATACAATCTCCAGAAGCCTTAAGGAAATACCTGTATTGAGTGACAGGATGTATAAATGTAGGACAAGTGTTGATGTATCGACAGAAATTACAGTGTCCGCATCCATGTGTCCCATGCAGAACATCAGAATTTAAATCATCAAAAGATTTTCTATCACACAGAATTCTCTTAAGATTTTTCTTGTTCTTATTCCTAAATGTGGGAGTATCACCCAAGATGTCTCTGATGGAAGGATCAACCATCAGGACTTTCCAATGTGTCTTGACTATATCTTTTACATATCCAACATCATTGGTATAAAAAATAGAAAAAGCTGTACGATTCACAACTGGTGCATCAAGCTTCTCTATCTGATAAGTTCCCATATCGGAAAAATATGGTGCAGCAGTCCCTAACCTAGAGTCTGCAATACTCTCAGTGCCACTAGCTATCTCATGTACACTATAACCACGATCAATCAATCTGTGGTGTAGTGTATCCATATCATGGTCGAACCCAGAAGAACTGGGGTTGTATCTAGAGACTCTAGTGGCCTGTCCTTTAATGATATTGTTAAACACATAGGGGGGATGCATACTGGAACGGTGCAGCAGGGTATTCATATGACAGGGTTTCCTGTAAACACCTGTATTGATTAGACCACCAGGTAGTTTCTCTATAAAGATGTCTAAAAATGATATCTTACGTATAGATGTCTCATAGCTGAAATTCAAATATGTTGTAGATTAATTGATGGTGTCTATAAAATCTACTAACTGATCATGGTTCCCCTTCCAAAGGAAAAAAAGATCATAAAAAAAATGTCTATAGAAGGATACATGTTCCATAAATGCAGGTAAGCAATACATGTGTTCATATTCCCACTCTGCCATGAAAAGGTTGGCGTAGCTATTGGCACAGGATGTGCCCATAGCTACGCCATCCCTCTGTAAAAAACATCTCCCTTCAAAGTAGAATACATTATTATACAAAACTAAACTTAATAATGTGACTAACAAATTTACCTTTAAGTCAGTCATACTAGATTCACGTCTTAAATATCGCTCTATCATGTCAATACCAAGAGAATTGGGTATGACAGTGAAAAGAGATTGAACGTCCATGGTCACAAAAATAAAATCAATCTCCCCTGATACTCCTTTCAGATGGTCATATAAATCAAGGAGAAACTGTCGTGTATCTTTTAAAACATATATATTGTCATCTACTATTTCTCTCAAGTTGTTCTCTATAAACATGGAAGCTGGTTCAGTTAACCACCCCCTGCCAGCAACAATTGGTCGTAGGGGTGGATCACTCAAATCTTTATGTATTTTGATAAGACCATTAATAAGAGGGATAGTAGGTTTAGAAACGTCTAAGAACATGAATAATGTGTTATCAATAAGATTACTATTCAATAAGTGTAATAATATAGAATGCACTCTATGTGTATAAAAAGGGATGAGATCTGTTGCTAGGGGTTGATAGAATTTAGTATCACTCAACATAGACAACATCTTGTCTATATAATAAGTACTGAGAAAACTTAGTGTTTAACTTGTCTTCCCAATCCTTGACAATTGATGAAGTTTCAGTACTACAGAAGGGTCTATCTTTTATACCCACCACACAAAGCGTCTTCGAAGAGACGATACGTGATTTCAAATTATTTGTACGCAATTTATCTCTTCAGTTATATTTTAGAGATAACAGAGATAATAGAGTTCATTTCAATAGTTCGAAGTTCCATCGCCCTAGTGTCTTTGTACCACAGCCACACCCTCTACTAGCTGCTTTTGGTAAATTGGTAGAAGATGACCTATATAAAATTAGAGACAATAAAATGAAACGTCAATATAATAAGTATAATCTTACGTTTCAAGAGAATTTAGCTCTAAAGAAATTGTCTAGAGACCCAAACATAACAATTAGACCAGCTGATAAAGGAGGGGGTGTCGTAGTGATGGACAGTACTCATTATATAGACAAGATGTTGTCTATGTTGAGTGATACTAAATTCTATCAACCCCTAGCAACAGATCTCATCCCTTTTTATACACATAGAGTGCATTCTATATTATTACACTTATTGAATAGTAATCTTATTGATAACACATTATTCGTGTTCTTAGATGTTTCTAAACCTACTATCCCTCTTATTAATGGTCTTATCAAAATACATAAAGATTTGAGTGATCCACCCCTACGACCAATTGTTGCTGGCAGGGGGTGGTTAACTGAACCAGCTTCCATGTTTATAGAGAACAACTTGAGAGAAATAGTAGATGACAATATATATGTTTTAAAAGATACACGACAGTTTCTCCTTGATTTATATGACCATCTGAAAGGAGTATCAGGGGAGATTGATTTTATTTTTGTGACCATGGACGTTCAATCTCTTTTCACTGTCATACCCAATTCTCTTGGTATTGACATGATAGAGCGATATTTAAGACATGAATCTAGTATGACTGACTTAAAGGTAAATTTGTTAGTCACATTATTAAGTTTAGTTTTGTATAATAATGTATTCTACTTTGAAGGGAGATGTTTTTTACAGAGGGATGGCGTAGCTATGGGCACATCCTGTGCCAATAGCTACGCCAACCTTTTCATGGCAGAGTGGGAATATGAACACATGTATTGCTTACCTGCATTTATGGAACACGTATCCTTCTATAGACGTTTTGTTGATGATCTTTTTTTCCTTTGGAAGGGGAGCCATGATCAGTTAGTAGATTTTATAGACACCATCAATTCATCTACAACATATTTGAATTTCAGCTATGAGACATCTGTACGTAAGATATCATTTTTAGACATCTTTATAGAGAAACTACCTGGTGGTCTAATCAATACAGGTGTTTACAGGAAACCCTGTCATATGAATACCCTGCTGCACCGTTCCAGTATGCATCCCCCCTATGTGTTTAACAATATCATTAAAGGACAGGCCACTAGAGTCTCTAGATACAACCCCAGTTCTTCTGGGTTCGACCATGATATGGATACACTACACCACAGATTGATTGATCGTGGTTATAGTGTACATGAGATAGCTAGTGGCACTGAGAGTATTGCAGACTCTAGGTTAGGGACTGCTGCACCATATTTTTCCGATATGGGAACTTATCAGATAGAGAAGCTTGATGCACCAGTTGTGAATCGTACAGCTTTTTCTATTTTTTATACTAATGATGTTGGCAAAGTAAAGGATATAGTCAGGACGCATTGGAATGTCTTGATGGTTGATCCCCTTATCAGAGATATTTTGGGTGATACTCCTACATTTAGGAATAAGAACAAGAAAAATCTTAAGAGAATTCTGTGTGATAGAAAATCTTTTGATGATTTAAATTCTGATGTTCTGCATGGGACACATGGATGCGGACATTGTAATTTCTGTCAATACATAAATTCTTGTCCTACCTTTATACATCCTGTCACTCAATATAGCTATTTTTTTAAGGCTTCTGGAGATTGTATGACTAACAACATTGTTTATTTAGCTAATTGTTCTGTGTGTCCATCTTTCTACGTTGGCAAGACGAACCGGTCTTTTAGAGACCGTATACGTGAACACATGTACAGTATTAGGATGGCACACAAACATAATGCTTTGGCCAAACACACAATGGATTGTGGCTCGCTGCATACCTTTAGTTTTAGGATCCTAGAGAGAGTTGTTTCCAATTGTAGAGGTGGGGATGTAAGGACACATACAGAAGGCAGGGAGAATTTCTGGATCATGCGATTCAGATCTGACATTCCACCAGGTTTAAATGTTAAGTTATCGGTTAAACCTTATTTGAAGATGAGGAGATTGAAGGTATATAATTGAGAATATTACTTACAGACAATGCACCCTGTCTTAGGTACTTTGTTATTTTATATTTATATTTCACATGTTATATAAGCGCTTTTTAATATATATGTATGTATATAGAAGTTTTCAATCAGTGCATATTATTCAGTTTGCATGTTCTGATTTTATTATTTTATTTCATCACAGATGTTTTTATGGATTATTTCTTTAAAAGTTTTATTGATTTTCCCGCCAGATGGCGTATATATTTCATTAATTAGCATTTTGTATTGTTGAGTCTGAAGAAGCCTGAAATAGGTGAAAGCGCTAACTCTCTTTTTTATTACAATAAAGCCCTTTTTACTCTCTTCGTGAAGCTGTGGATTTGGATTTTTACTACGAAGTGGTTACACCGACATTGTTAATTGAGAAGATTTTGAGTGTGTTCTGACCCTGTGCTGCCGTGTTTCCGCACCACTGTATATAAATGAGTTAGGTGGTCAATGGCAGCATCATTTGCACAAGTATAAAAATATGGAATACTTGAATAACTACTTTGCCTGCATTACTGAGAATACTAACAGAAATGTAATGAAGATTAACAATTATATAATCAATCATTCACAACTGAGTATGAACAATAAATAAAAACAGGTATTCTGCAATGCATTTGCATTAAAGCAAGCTTCTCAAGCATTAGTTATCCACTCTATACATCAGATATATTATGTACCCCAAAGGCAGAAAGAAATCTGCAAAGGGGAAGGCACAGTCATCATCACTTGCATGGGGTTGCACAGGGTGGAGGAGGGATACAGGAGGATAAGCCTGACACCAAAGAAGTTTATGTGTACAAATAAAAAAAATACTCATTAAATACAGTTGTCCAGGCCAGTAGCAAGATAATGTGTGTATGTGTGTGTGTGTGTGTGTGTGTGTGTGTGTGTGTGTGTGTGTGTGTGTGTGTGTGCGCGCGCATGTGTGTGTGTGTTTCTGGGAGGTGGTATGCAGGATTTTGTTGAATGCGCGTGTGTGCCTGTGAGGTGGTACAGGCAGGTTTTTGTTGAATGTGCGTGTGTGTGTGTTTGTGTGTGTGTGTGTGTGTGTGTGTGTGTGTGTGTGTGTGTGTGTGTGTGTGTGTGTGTGTGAGTACTGCACACACACAGTTAAGCACTGTGCTAGCGCGATGTCCTTACATCTTAGACAGTTATGCATAATATACTAGTCAATTCAGCATTGTTGCCCCTAACCATGAGAACTACTTCTGCCAGGAGCTGATCTACTAGTTCCATGGCACTGGGTATAAGTCAAGGTGCTACCTGAAGGTGAATAATGTCTGCTGGATGTGCTCTCATCATGACCATGTCCTGGACTATGACCACATAGCCGATCATGTCTGGGTGTGGACACCACAATCACTGAAGTAGCAATGGAAGTAGTGCCACTGCAGGAATGGGATCTTGTGTGGCTACTTTGGTTAACACCAGATGATGTAGCAAGGCTTTGGCCACACGGATGTAGATCCTTCCCCAGCAGACATTCCATTACAGACAATACCTGATTCAGTGTGTTATGTATCCTGTTCAAGGAGTCAACCACATAGTTAGGCAGTCCCTTATATCAGAATGCACAATGCTTAGTACTCATACTATCTCTTCTGAGACCCTACTGGAATGTGCTTGTGCCTCCACGAATGCCCAACATATATGTCATGCATCAGCTACTGACAGACCAACATCAGAAAGAGGAGTGACAACAGTTCTCCTCCAAGTAACTCTACCAACCCATCTGTGTGGCACTTTCACCTCACAAAGGCTACAGGAAGAATCAACCAGTTCTGCAACTAGAGTAACCATACTACCCTGATTAACTGTACCACCATCAACCTGTCCAATGTCTGAGGTCTCTGTGCTACTGGTATGTGTAGGCATAATGAATGTGTACTAAATAAGGGCAGGGGTTGTTGGTGGTACAACCTCAGTGTTAGACTGACACTCTGCACCCCAGACTGTGTCTCTTCATTGCTACCACCATCATCAGATGCTGATGATCCTCTGACATCAGGTGATAGGATCACCTATGATAAAAAATAAGCAACACAACAAAGAAAGAAACAGAATACAAACTGTTCAAACTTATGTTATGTGAAACATATTAAAACATAACAGATGATAATGAAATGAAAAAAATGACTTTCATGTAGACATACTTCTAGCTTATGTACATTAATATGAATGCAAAAGGTGTGCCCACCATGTGTAGGTGGTCATGCAAAACCTGATCTACCTACATAAAAGAAACATTACAGCGCAAATGACAGAAGAAACAGAAAATCCATTTGACAGTTGCAGAATGTCACATCTCATATAAAAATTTACTGTCCAGTTGACTTCTCCTCTTCTCTCTTTCCTCAGTTTCTCTTATATCTCACTCTCCTCATTTTATATATATATATATATATATATATATATATATATATATATATATATATGGGTCTATGTCAGAAGCTCGAGGTTTTGTAAACTCAAAAATTATATTGTTGAGATGGTACGATCCAGTTTTTGAAAACTCTAACTTCAAAACACAATAAAAATCTACCTTTTTTTTATGTCTTTGCAGGAGGAGGCAAGCACCCTCTATACCCCCAACCCCCTGCATCTTATATATACCAACTTCTAGATCACACTACAGTAGAGAAAATGGTTAATTCCCTGATCCTCACTGTAATGCAATCTCCATTTAAAAACCTTGAGTCAGAAACTCAATCATATGGTCTTGACCATATCAGTTTTGAGTTTCTGAAAAATTTAGCTTCTGATAAGGATCTACACACACACACACACACACACACACACACACACACACACACACATACACACACATATATATATATATATATATAGAATACGAATTATTTAACTATATTGCATACCTGAAAGTTCTGCAGTAGACACGCTTGTGTTGTCTTCTACATTAGTCCCAACATTAAGGATTCTGTGTGAACTCTATGCAAACTCTGTGCTGAGCTGTCTGGGTCTCTGAGATGAGGAGCGGTTCGGTAGCAGGACCACGCTCGATAGACATATGTTCCCTGTTGCAGGGAATTTTGCCTGTGTGATCATATCACTGGACCTTTATCTTATTTTTGAATACATATGTCCTGGGGATACTACCACATTTACATCATTGATTACCTGCTTCCAGATACAATCACAGGAGGACTTGTCACCTCTGCTTCGATCTAAGAGGAGTGGCCCATTGCAATGCAGTGCCTGAATTATCACTTCATTCTCAGTGTCACTGTACAGCAGGTTCTGGGGTGCAGATGACTTGAGCAGCATAGCTTTGTAAGAAAGGAAACACAAAAGTAAAAAAATACATTGATTGTTAATAAAACAGATATCTATAAATGTATCTATCCATCATGCAAAAAATAAATGAAAAAGGAAGGCTCCATATGAGTATGCACAACTTAATATAAATCCCCCCACTTTATCAAACAAGGAGAGGAAATTAAAAAAAATTGCTAAAAGTATGTTAGGAGGACAATTATTTGTGTAACTATGTAGTATATATATATATATATATATATATATATATATATACATATTAAAAAATAATGTATACTTTTCAAGGAACATGGCTAAAACTTTTGTGGGATATCCAGTTATGTGGAGGGCCATCAAATAAACATCACTGCCTTATCAATTTTGTAGGCTAGCAATGCAAAAAAAAAAAACTTGAGCTTGCTAATAAGTAATGCAACTCTCTTCTGCACTAACTGATCAGCTTATCAGATAAAACCTTCTATTCAGTGTCAGGTAACATTCTTTAGAAACATTTTAATGGTAACAAAATAACTGGTATACATGGCTATGCCGACAGTGAATAAAGAAATGTAGACATTTGAAGTGCAGTGCACCAATAAGTTTTAAATATATCAGTCTGTAATAAACAGCAACAAAAATTTGCAGCAAGACAGTTGTTAAACTAGAAACAAGTTTTGGAAGCAAATATGAGTATTGAACTCTCTGGATCAAAACAGTTTCCCTTACTATGATACAAGTACATTTCCTACATAATTACCTTTATATAATGCAGCTTCAGCCCTCTGAACACTGTGAATATGCAAATGAGCTGTAAACTCAGCATTCATAAATTCCACAATCTGTACTAACTGCAGGGCAGGTAAACATGGTGCAATTATCTGCACAACTGTGTGCACGTCTTGGCTGTGCAGGAATGAACACTGAGAATTGTTACCTGCTAAGAACTTGCAAGTTTGAATGGTTTTCTGATTGGAGGAGTGATCAGGATTTTACAGCAAGTCTTCACTGATGTACACTTACTGATGGTCAGGGAGAATAGACTTACAAGAATGTCTTTGAGTACAACTTTTTATTGAATTAATATTATTATTTTATTTATGATTTTTTTATTACTGCAGTTTATGCCTCTGAGTACAATTTGTCTGCAATTCTATGGAAGCACAGTACTCACTGAAACAGATATCAAAACCAATGCACATTACATAGCAGTGTGGTTAGAGAAACATAGATAAGGGAATGATACTCACACAATGAAGAGAAGAAAAGATCTGCAGTGTTGCAAATTTTTAGTTTATATTGTGTGATGAAAGATTAGATTAACTGTTGCCAATATTCCAGTCATCCACACTTCTAATGGTAAATTACAAAGGAGAACTTTCAGAACTGGTTCTGTTGCACCTGTAATGATAATTGATATTAAGTATCAGCTTTAGTATAACTAACAAACTTTTTGTTCTTCACAGTAAATGTATGTATCTATGGCAAATAATAATAATAGTCTCAGGTGTATGTTGTGAATGCCCATGTGTCATGGGTTTCAAGTCCAGAGAAGATGCTGTTTTTGTAAACATGCTGATGTTTAAGGTTCATATGTTTATGTTGCAGGACAGCAAAGTTGAGGAAACATCAGAAATGTACATTGTAACTGCGTGTTTTATAATATTTCCTTTATTAAAATAATTTATTTTTTCTCTGTTTTCATTATTTACATGCCACCTGGCATTGCACACTCTTGACTGGCAATGGTCCCTAGCTGTGAACTAGACTTCATTTCCAAAGGAAAAAAGTGAACAGTTTAATTCGAGCTGCCTTCTATAGTGTGAATGAGCCTGGCACTATCAGCTTTCTGAATAGTACTCAGTGAAGAAAATGCACCTGCCAGGTAACTTTCTCTGTGGCATAAGACATAAGTACAGTGTTCTTAGAGGAAGAGGGCAGCTGATACAGGGGTCAAATCCAGTTACTGATAATTTTACAGAGGGATGTGCACACATATTAACACAGAATTTGTTATATCATTGTGTTGTTTGAAATTCGGCTATTCTCCGTATTACTGACAACATGTGAGCTGTTGTCACCTTTCCTATTATTTGGAAATACTTAAAGTCCTGATAATGTGTGCCAGAAACTGAAGTTCTAATGTGGCAAGGAGATATGAGAAGGATGAATGTACCAGTGTAATGCACTTCTTGCTCTGGTCATTGCTAGATATACCCTTTGATTGATTTAGTTTTCCTTTCGATTTTTTTTCATACATTTTATACTGCCTTTTCCTTTTGCACTCCACTTGGCAGTTTGGAAACGTTGTTCACTTCCTAAGGAAAAAGGGAAAATTTTAATTTGGCCTACCTTCTGTAGCCCAAACAAGCCTGGTGCCTGTCCATGGCCGTCAGCACTCTGGATAGTACTCAGTGAAGAAAATGTTCCTGTTCGGTAACTTTTTTTGTACTATAAGGTGTAAGTTCAATGCGATTAAAGGAAAAGGAAAGCTGATGCAGGGTTTAAATCAAGTTTACAGATAATTTTACAAAGGAAGTCACAATCCCATTTGTAACAACAATTTGATTAGGAATGTAAAAAAAATGTAAATGAGGATCATAACAATGTTTATTGCAACAATTATACCATTGCTGCTTGATATACAAGCCCATTATAATGTGTATAAAGTATGTTAAACATGACAATGATGATATTTAATGTAGAATGCACATGCATAAGTATGAGTTATCCCATATCATAAGTATATACTTATGACATTATGCCTTGTGAAATATACATGTAATTTAACCCACAATGTATTACTCAGGTTATGCAACTGCATGTATCTGAAACGTATTTACAGACACAAATACTGCCTCTTATAAAGAAATGCAGTCCCATAACTAAGTAAAGTCAAAGACATACAAACATGTCTAAAGTATAGCTCTACTTAGTCTTAAATTAGTATACCTCTAGTTTTGAAGTTAAAAAGTAAGTTCTCCTGTGGAACAGACAGTTAAGTAAAGTTTAACATTTTTCCCCTTTTTCTCATGAGTTCATTTCCCATGTCATATTCCTCAATCTTCATTGTGTGCAAGTCTCATCAGCCCAATATATCAGAAGACATACCATTTTTCCTACAACCAACCATGACGATAACAAACACCATAAAGAATTTTATATTTGTTAGCAATGGAACATATGTCAATAGTTTGAACATCAAACTTGGCCAAATATCATTGCCATATCTCACACTTTCTATGCTTTTTGATGTAATAATTGCCAATGTATCTACTGAGCCATTGTTGTGCTTTCAATTGTTCAAATGCAACTGACAAGGCTATGTGTCTTTGTACACAATCTCTTATATGTCAGAACTGTATTGGGAACCAATACAGACACTTATTTATAGTCTGACATCTGCAGATATGGCTGGTGACAGTAGGGATGATGTTCCATTTAGAGCACAAAGGTGGAGTGTTGAGGTGTCCAGGATTTTTGTGGCACCTCTTGTGAAGTGCTATGGCTGGATGCTGCTGCAGTGGGATTATACAATGTCTCAGTATAAGGCTGATGCTTGGAATAGACTGGCCAAGGCTATAGTAAATGTGTGTGGAGAGGTGCATGCTCTCTTTATGCACATACCAATTAACTTGCACTTCCTTTTTATGAATGCCTGTTACAATTACATTCCCTTCATTTTCAAATAGTACATCCAAAAAGGAAATTCTTTCAGCTGAACAGTGCTTTTTGAATCTAAAAAATGCAGTGTTACTCTCTAAATATTCCACATACTCATTCAGCATTTGCTCAGTACCATTCCATATTAATAGGCAGTCATCAACAAATCTTTGATAAAACAGAACCCTGTTATTCATAGCTTGCTCGTTATTAAATACAACTGATTTTCCCACTGATGCATAACCAAATTTGCATAAATATTTGCCATGGGAGTACCCATGGCTACTCCAGCTATCTGAATATATGGCTGCTCATTAAATAAAAATACATTTTTAGTTAATACCAGGTCTAATAAGGGACAGATAGTTTCTATTTCATTAGCTGGCTTAGTTGTTTCTTCAGTTAAATAACCCTGTATTGCTTCTATGCCATATTCATTTGGAATTACAGTGAATAATGAATTGATATCCAATGTTACAAGCATAAAATCAATACATTTATTCATTGTGTTCCATTCTCTCAACTTGATCAAGAAGTCATTTGTGTCTCTTATATAACTCCGATTATGTGGTAAATACTTACTTAAACATTCTTGCAAGTATATAGAAACAGGTTCTGTTCCTGAGACTATAGGTCTCATGGGTGTCTTGGTCAAAGATTTATGGATCTTTGGTATTCCATAAATTACCAGAGTTTTTGGGCAAGGTATAGCGAAAAAAATTAAACAGCTCTATACTTATATACTGTTAGTAAGTTACATGTCATAAATAAGCATATTGTATTCACTTATACATTTCTTAACATCCATTATTACACTTATTTTCTTAAAAGTGCTTGCATCCTCCAGAAGAGCTTACATTGTTAACATATAATCTGCTCTATTCATTCAACTAGTGAGAATGAAGGTATCAATGAATATTGATCAGGAGAATAATGAGGCCCCCAAAGACATAGGCGCATCAGTGGTTGTGGCCCCTACATCGTCTAATGATGGGCAGCAGAAAAATGGTATGAGTTCAACTGAAAAAGCAATGATGTTTTTTTCCAAGGCTCAAACACCATTCCGGTTAGAAATACTGGAGAAAGTAGAGACCTATCAAGAGAACCGGCAAAGACGTCATTCACTACAGCGACAGATGAGCAATACCAGCAAACAGAAGAACAGCAGCCCCTTTCTTCAGAAGAAGGTAGTGCGACATTGAAAGAAAAAGAAAGAACTGCAGGTATTGTAAATATTTTTGACTGTGAGCTATCTCCTTCTCAAATAACCCTAATGCAGAAGGGGCTGAAGTTTATTCCTACTTGCTCAGATAACATTGTGAATGCATTGACTGATTTAAAAAAATTTGTGAGGACATTGAATCTTAAACTCACATTTAGAGATGCCAGAAGTATTAATAATGTGTCTGTGTATAAGAAAAAAAGCATGTTTGCACCAAATAGTTTTCCTGTAGAAACAGCTTTTCATGACAAATGTGAAAAGGAATAGAGAGATTTATATGAAAGTAAAACAAAGAAAAAGTATTATAATTTGACAGCTGTTGAGCAAGAAGCACTGAAACAGTTGGAAAATAATAATGAAATAATTCTAAAGCAGCCAGATAAGGGTGGTGCAACTATTATAATGAATAGAGCAGATTATATGTTAACAATGCAAGCTCTTCTGGAGGATGCAAACACTTTTAAGAAAATAAGTGTAATGGATGTTAAGAAATGTATAAGTGAATACAATATGCTTATTTATGGCATGCAACTTACTAACAGTATAAGTATAGAGCTGTTTAATTTTTTCAGTATTCCTTGCCGAAAAACTCCATGTTTGTGAGTGTGTGTGTGTATGTGTGTATCTATATCTATATCTATATCTATATATATATATATATATATATATTTTTTTTATATATATCGATTCACTTCATAATCTCGAAATACTGAGATCTCAAATTTCAGTTTTCCGAGACCATGAAATCGAATCCACGCAACACCAAAACATCAAAACTGTGAAATTCAAAACACCTAAAACACAGTACACACCAGGCCACACATATACCACAACACCCACATCACAATATAAACAAACAAAACAAGTGGCAAGTACCCCTGCACCACCCATGTGAGGGGTTGTGCCCCCCACTCCCCTACTTATATATACTAACTCCGAGATCACACAAACAGTAAACAAAAGCAAACACACACATACACACATTCTACAGTCCCTCACACACACATCACACATATCAGCACATTCACATACACTCAAACTCCCACCCTAAATCCTTACAAAAGACTCATTTACCTGACATAACACCTAAATCTACACATGGCACTGCACACCATCCACATACAATCCCGGACATTACATAGCGTAAAGCCATAACTGCGAATTCCAGATATTTGAATTCATGATTATGCACTTTCTCTATTTTTAAACTTCGATGTTATAGTCTCGAGATAATGAAATTTGACATTACAGTATTTCAAGATTATAAAATGTTTCCATATATATATATATATATATATATATATATATATATATATATATATATACATATACATATTTTCATATGGTTTTATGGGGTCTATATTAGATTTTCGAAAATTTCATAGAGCGAACCACTATAGGTTGACACCTAGTGATTGATCTATGAAATAATCGAAAATCTAAAAGAGTCCCACTACTTAAATATACCAACTCCGAGATCGCACTTGACTGCAATACAGTGTAGGAAATGGAAGATTTCTGTTTCCTATACTGTAGCGTGATCTCAGAGTTGGTATATTTACCTGCCTACACTCTTTACTTTATGTTTCTTTGTTTTAATTTTAGATTTTCAATTATTTCCTATAGTGATTCGCTCTATGAAATTTTTGAAAATCTAATATAGACCCGGTTATATGTTGCTTTGTTGACCAAACAAGATATTGAACCTAGCCTGATTAAGCAAAAGTGATGCCCCCCTAAAAAAAAAGACAAACACTCTGAGACTTTTTTTTTTTCAGGGCGGCTCCAAATCCCTTTCTAATTACATATATCAACTCCAGGCTAGAACTATAAGGGGGAAAGAGCAAATTTCCTGATCCCCACTGTACCATGATCTTGCACAGACAAAAGATTGGTGTGTATGATCAGCTGATTTTTCGATCAATCACACATACCAGCTTTTTGTACATTTAGCAAAATACACTTTTGTAAAACTAAACACCTGGTATATTATAAGACCACAAAAAATATCAAATATTTTTAGGTCTTTCATTTATTAAGATATTTGAACTTTATCAGAAAGTGCAGAAGACATTAAAAATCATATATATATATATATATATATATATATATATATATATCAATCAATGAACAATCACATGACTTTTGCTGACATCAGATATATACAACCAATGTAACCTAAAAATGCAAATAAATATTATAATCATTTTCTTTTCTAGCTGCAAGGGATTTCAAATAACAGTTCATATTCGCAGTTTCATCCATCCCCCTGAAAAATACTGGAATTTAAAACAAATTGTCATTTCAATTCTATAACTTGCAAACTGTTATTTAAATCGAGTCTATATCACAACATCAAAGTGTCAAAACTTCGAATGTTATAACATCGAACCCAAAACCACGAAAGCTGAAAACCTTGAAGACGGAGAACAGCGATTTTTTTCCACGGGAAAAATTTGCTGTTCCAGTACAAAACACGAAACACATGAACAATACAAACTATTTCTAATGTGGTGGGCTTCACCCCGCCCACACCCCCCAATGTAGGGGGCTGTGCCCCCACACCCCCTACTTAAATATACCAAATCCGAGATCATACCACAGTGGAGGAAATAGCGAAGCCACGCAAATGGCCCACTGAATTCTTTCCCTGGGAAAGAATTAGATGTTCTGCAGCTTCAATATTTTCTGTCTTCGAACATTCAAGTTTGAGGTTTTGGTGTTCGAACCTTTCAGTGTTAAATCTTTTGATATACACCCATTTAAATCTCCTTCTGTGTATTGATATTTAAATGGTGCTTTAACATCTTTTTTTTGTTTTTTAATGAAGTTCAAAATGTTTAGTGAATGAAAGCACTAAAAATATTTAATACATTTTTGTGGTTTTATAATTTTAAGTTTTTTTTTTTTGTTTTTTTTTTCATCTGGTGCCATAGTATCAACATTTGTTTTGTGGTTAAAATACATATATTTCATCCTTATTTCAAATACATGAACAAATTTACTTTAATATTTTCTTTAAACACATTCCAGAATTAAAACTCATACTAACAGCCCAACATGACCTATCCAATTTCAAGTCCAGTTCACTATATATTTAGGACTGGGTTTTCAGACTCTTCCTGCCCATGTTACATACAGATTTTGATGAGGATTAGAAACAGGAACTGTCTTTAGAGGTTTATTTGGTACTGAAACATTATTTTGAATTTCGGATCCATTTGAAAAAGGCAGTCTGCCTTCTTAGAGCTATTTGGTTGGTGATTCAATCAAGGAACTGAAATCAGTATACGCAGTTTGTTGTGGCTTTGACTCTGGGACAGGCAAAGTATGTCTACAATTTCTTCTTTAATCTAATCCTTCTGACTGAATGATGTAGGACCTTGGTTCAGCACAAATGTCCCTCACAATTCCTACATGATCATGACCTTTTGAAGTCTGCATTCTAACAACTTCACCTTGCAACAATGGTCGAAGAGGTCTACTGGTTTTGTCATAGAATAATTTCTGTGCATAATGCTTTCTTGATAGTTGAGCTTTGACTATCTTATTGCTCTTTGAGGTTGGCACTAACAGCTGTTTTGTTATTGGAAGGGTTGTTCATGTTTGTCTTGACATCAGTCTTTGAGATGGTGAACCAAGTATCTGGTCACGTGGAATGTTTTGAAGGTTTAGTAAACTGAGGAATACATCAGTTCCATCTCTTTCTGACTTTTCTACTAAATGTTTTGCACTGCAGACTGCATGTTCAGTGATGCCCATGGCTTGTGGGCATTCTGGATTGCTGGTTACTTAAAACAATGACTAGTGAATTGTGCTCTGTTATCTGAGGTGACTTTATGTGAGCTTCCATGGACTGAGAAGTGTCTGTTTAGCTTTCTAATAACTGTGCTAGATGTCAAATCATGGAGTAAGTCATCTTCAAACCTTCTGGAGTACGAATCAACTAGTACCAGGTAAGTTGACCATTCCATTCTAAAATGTCTACTGCTACAGATGACCATGGTAAATCAGTTACTGGGTGTAGGTGAGCAGGTTCTTTTTGTTGGTGCAGTCTGTTAGTGTTGCAAATGGAATATGAAAATGTCTCTCTTTCAATATCATTAGACAATGAGGGCCAAAACACAATGCTTCTTGCCCTATTTTTAGTTGACTCAGTGCCTGGATGGTCTCTGTGCAGAATTTTTATATAAACCTTTTGCAATGATGCAGGAACTACAAGTTGTGGGCCTTTCATAATGATGCCATCATCTACAATGAGCTCATCCCTGAATGGGAAATACTGCTGAATTTCAGATGACAAATGTTTGATGTGTTGGCTAGCCTTGGTTGATAACATTACTCAGTTTTTGAAGAACTGGGTTTAGAGCAGTGTGATTACTTAACTCATCAAACTGTGATAATGTAATATGCTTGACTTCCATGACTTCAAAATCAACTGTTTTATTTTCATGTTGTTATGTCATCTTTCTGGGTGTGCATGACAAGTCATCAGCAAGATATATATGTTTACCTTTTGTGTAGACAATGGTAAAACTGTATTTTTGTAGCTTTAACATCATAGGTTCATAGGTTCATACTAGGCAATCTGCCCTAGGGCATTTATAAGCCTAGCCAGAATGCAAGTCTCTCGCGTGTAGCTCGATGGGATTTGGATTTTCTGAGGTGCAGCATGTCCATTAATTCCTGAACAGGCGGTATGCTGAGAGAGAGCTGGAGTTTAATGGATTACCACTTATGTGGTAATTTGTTTGCCAAAGGGGATGACTATACACTTTTGGCATTTAGCTTGAGGCCATCGCTCTGGCACCAGTTGTCTGTTCTGGAAGTCGATTGGCACCCAGTTTGCAGTCATCTGCACACATGTCAGCCACAGTCCTTCCGTGTTGGTCTGTACCTCGCTTATCTATAATGCCGAGGGGGGTATGTATCGAAGGCTTTGAACTGGGTAGCATCCAGTGTCTGGGTCCCCAATATCATTATTTATGAGGTCCATGATGATCCTTTCCATAGCTTTGCAGACCAAGGCTGAGATTGAACAATAGTTTTATGTTTGGGTTTATCTCTGCTTTGGAGAGCGGCTCTTACCTGCTTACCTGAGCATCTGAGATGTCAGGGGATATTTGCAGCACTCTGCTGGATAGATATTTGCCCTTTGGTGGGTGGGTGGGGGTTTCGCTGAACCTGTCAGCTAGGATGTTGGCAATGTCTGTGGGTTCAGTGTATTTTGTCATTTTGGACTAATTCTGAGCATATCTGGGAATTACCACCCAGGTTCGGGATTTTGCTCTATCATTTAGTAGCTTCCTCCTTCTATTGTAGCCTTTGGAGGACTGGGTCTTGGTTTTGTGAATTATAAAAGGATTCTTTTCTTCTGTCTGGGTATTTTTCCACAGGCCCGGGGCTTTGAGTTTATAAATTCTAGGAACCTTTGGCTAGGGGGTGTTTGCTAGAGGTAATGCTCCCAGTCTATGTTTGGGTAGTTGAAGTCGCCCAATATAATGGTGTTTTAGAGACCTTCATATTTTCCAGTGTTCTCAGTTTTGTGTTAGTTGCACACTGTTAGTTGCACATGGATAGTCTCTGATGCTCGTGCTTTGCCACCAACCTGGAGGTGTGGGTATCTGGAGAGATTGAGTGCATGCATCTTGAGGTTTGTTTGTCTTTTGAGCCTTGCCTAAAAAGGCACTATGGGGTGAGCAAGAGCCTATCCGGCCAGGGTGACAGGGTGCAAGCAAGCCCTAGCTAGTGAAGCTGGCTTACGCTTGAGGAGCATATCATCCCTAGCTGGCATTGGATCCCCTTTGAATGCCACCCAGTACTTAAGATAAGCCAATTGTTGAAATTGATCATCTTGTCTTCATATTGTGGCATCATTCTTGGTGAGGCATTGCAATCTTGCTGGGGCTGTATGTATCGGCTTGTTCAAAATCATTACTAGTAGCAGATAATCAGTCTCAATCTGGTTTGAACTTCTGTATATATAGTCACTGAATTTGAAGCATGCAAACACAACAGCAAGAAGTTCTTTTTTCTATTTGTGCATAGTGCATCTCTATTTGATTCAGGGTCCAAGATACATATGCAACTGGAATACCCTCTTGGAGTCATGATGCACCAAGTCCATACTGAGAGGCATCGCAGGTGAGTGTCACAGGCTTATGGACATCATAGTATCTCAGTGTGGACGGACTGCCAGTTCTCTTTTTTAAAGTGTCAAATGTCTTTTGGTGCTGTTCAAACCAAGACCATTTCACATCTTTACATGTTAACTCACACCGAGGTACAGAAAGCTCACTAAGATTAGGGATGATTTTTCCCAAATAATTAATAATTACCCAGAAAACCCTGTAAAGATGTAACATCCCCTGGAAGTGGCATTTCATTGATTGCTATTATCTTTGACGGATCTGGCCGTAGCCCTGAACTTTTGACCAACGTAGTTGACTTCGTTCAGTTTGAATTTACATTTTAAAGGATTTAATTTGAGGTTTACCTCATGTGCAGGATCTAGAACTTTTTTGAGATTTATGTTATGTTCCTTTTTCTCCATTGCCTCTAACAATAATGTCATCCACAATAATGGCACAAGAATATCCAGAATATATCTTTCCCTTGGCATGTTGGAACACCTCACTAGTGCAACTGATTCCAAATGGCATTCTCAAAAACCTGAATCCCCAACTGGTGTGCTGAATGTTGTTAATAAAGAAGATCTGTGATCCAGCAAGATTTGACAAAAGGAGTTCTTGGTATCTAAAACTGAGAAAATAGTCGAAACTGGCATTAGTGCTGCTACCTTTTCTACTATGCGCATTGGATGATGGGTATGTTTAAGGGCCTTATTTACGTCTCTAGGATCAATACATATCTGAATGTCATCTGAGCTTTTCTTGTGGGCTGCCACCATGGATGATACTCATTCAGTTGGCACTGCCACTGGAATAAAAACACCTAAATTTACCACTCTGTCTAATTCTGCTTATACTTTACTTTGCATTGCTATTGGGATCTTATGTACAGATCTGACAACTGGGTTTATTTCGTGATTCAGCTTCATGAAATACCTAATTGGGAGCTTACCAATTCCATCATTGAAGATGTCGGCATATTGTTTAAAGATATGTTGTTAAAAACTATCATTTTTATTTGTATTCAGATGGTAAACTTTACTGAGCAAAATCAATCTCATTTTTAGGCTGTCTTCTAGGCCTAGTAATGACTATACATCTCTTCTAACTGCATAGAATTGCAAATCATAACTGTTACCAGTGGAATGGCAAGAAAGGACTATTCCGCCATCTGTCTGAATTTCTTTGCCACCGTAAGCACCTAGTTTTGTGCTCCTTGTTGAGTCAAGGCTCTCTCCAGCTTTTACTTTTGCATAAGCTTTGCTGACATGACATTACATTTGGATCTGGTGTCTACTTTAAGCTCTACTGGATTTTTATTGATTTGTACAGCAAATATTTCACTCTTTGCTGACAAGTGGGAATCCACTGTGCTGACTGTTTCACTGACCATAGAAACACCATCAACATAAAATGTTTCATCACCGTTGTCAGGGTCTGCTATAGTCTCAGTTTTTATCGACTATCTTTGTTGGATAAAATATAATATGAATCTGTGTTGATTTGAAGAACTTTTTGAAATGGTTTCACTCTTTTTTCATTTGTGACACTGTTGACCATAGGCTAAGCATTTATTTTCATTTAGGTTCATGACTTCCTCCACAGGTGCAACAATTAACAATGGCAGGTGGTGCAGCATAGCTCCTCAGGTTACATTTATAAGGCCGCATTGCCTTAGATTTTTGTTGCATACTGTTGACATTTGCAGCAGAATATACAGCAAGCAGACCCCTAACCGGGAAAAGGCGAAAGACACAACAACAACAACAACAACACTAGTATGTTTTTCTGTGAGTTAATGTATCAGGCAAATTTCAATAGCTTTGTTCAATGATAATTCACTATCACTTAATAGAATGTTTCTCACCGTATCATTATTATTGCCACATAAAAAGTGGTCTTTTATTAAATCATCTTGTAAATTCCCAAATCTGCATGTCTTTGCTTTATTTCTTAAGTAAGTAACATATGGTTCCATAGTTTCACCCGACTTTGGTTTCTCGTATTGAATTTATGTCTCTCTCTCATTATATTCATCTGGGAGTTACACAGTTCTCAAAATTTACATTTTAAACATTCCAAATCTTCATGGGTTTCAGCTTGGGCAGTGATACAGCAGTTTCCTACTCCTGCATAAACAGCAGGTGTGTATATAAAGGAATGGTCTCACTCAATAGCCTCCGAGCCTGCCAAATTGAGAAGTATAAATGCTCATGTGCATGTGTATTTATCTGAATGTGCAGCCACTACGAAAATATCATATTCTTGTGAAAACACACACCAATTCTATGTGACATTGCCATCAAACACCAATGGTTTGGGTTTATGAAATCCATTTGCCATGCCATCAATATATATTCATTTATCTTTTGCACTTCAATCACTCGTTACACTTAAATGATATTTAGTTAGCATCTCTCTTCTGACACCATGTTGGATGATAAGTGGACAAGTGATTGCAAGTTATCAGTGGCTTATTGTACACCTAGCATGGATCCATCTGCATACACATATAAGACTTATATAACTAAACTTGCTTAACACCATCCCACATGTGCTTCATTTAACTACAGTAGCTGTCAAGTTACAAACAATCACTTTTCTACAAATATGTCCTCAAATATAAAACAGACAACACCAGGATCTGCAGGACCTCAAAAAAGTGTCAATTGTTTCCTGGAGAGACTGGCACAAAACTAAATTGAAAAGTAAATTTGAAAATAAAATATGGAATTACAGTAGTAGTGGTACACAGTATTAACTCATCAGAGATGGCAGATGTGTTTTTGGCAATTTTCTTTAGCTGTAACCATTTTCGAGCATTATTTTGTAAAAATAAATATTTTGCTTTGCATAAAATAACATGCATTCAAAATATAAGACTGCTGGCGATGTTTTCACTCTCCAAGAAATATGACAGGTAATAGAGGGCTGCCCATGTGTACAGAACAGAGGTATGGAAGAAGTGTTTTGAGTAGATAGAAGACTATAAGAAATGAAATGCAAAGTTAGGTTACTGGGAACAAGATAGGATATCAAGATGCAATTAAGCTACTGAATGGTCATAGTGCAATCAGAAGTTAAGATAGTGATGGTTACTTTTAGGCAAGTCATTCTTGCAGAGATTTAGTGCTGCACTTAGTCCTAGTAGTGCCAATGGTCATCTTCTGCATATACATAAACAAAAATAAAGACATATGGAAGACCTGTGGGGAAGAAGTGATGAAACAATGATAAAATGCTGAGTATCTTAACACACGCAAGTTATGATTCATATCTACATATAATTACTGTTAACATATGGAATATCAATAGCAGTGCTCAGTACTGGACTTTGGGTATAGTGTATTTTACTGTAAATAAAGTTCAACAAAATCAGGTAATCTTGTTGAGACATTTTTGATAAAAGTCATTTGTCTCTAGTAGCCTGGTGCAGCAGTTAGCATTGCCACCTGACAGCAAGAGGTTCTCTGTATATGACAAGGAACAAGATATATAGGTAGAATGATACCTAATTCAAAGACTACTGTAATCCCTAGATATGTTAACATTCTTGCTGTCTTGCATCATTTTGCCTGTCATTAACTTTTATTGTCAAATGCAACAATGAACACCTGTAACAATGCCAGCTGCCAACCATATTTCTTTCTCTCCATTTCTGTTTGGTCTCTTCAGTTCCCTGCTTCCACTTGTCCAAAACAATGTAATGTGGTCTATCCAAAATAAGTTAAGTTAAAGAATCAGAATGAAAAATACCATTTCAGCAGAGCTGGTAAGGGAGACAGCTAGAAAGGTGCTTGGTGTGACATCTGAACAGAGAAAAAAGGACAAGGAGACCTGGTGGTGGAATGAGGAAGTACAGGGGAGCATACAGAAAAAGAGGTTGGTGAAAAAGAAGTTGGATATTGAGAGAGATGAAGAAAGTAGACAGGAGCATAAGAAGATGAGGTGTATGGTGAAGAAGGAGGTGGTGATGGCTAAGGATAAGGCATATGGAGAGTTGTATGAAAGGCTGGCCACTAAGAAGGGAGAAAGGAACCTGTACCAATTGGCTAGACAGAGAGACCGAGCTGGAAAAGATGTGTGGCAGGTAAAGATGATAAAGGATAATGAGGTAAATGTACTTACAAGTGAGGAGAGTGTGTTGAGCAGATGGAAAGAGTACTTTGAGGACTTGATGAATGAACAGAATGAGACAGAAAGAAGGTTGGATGATGTGGGGATAGTGAATCAGGAAGTGCAATGGATTAGCAAGAAGCAAGGATAGCTATGAAGAGGATGACTGTTGGTCCAGATGACATACCTGTGGAAGCATGGAGGTGTTTAGAAGAGATGGCAGTGGAGTTTTTAACCAGATTGTTTAATAAAATCTTGGAATGTAAGAGAATGCCTGAGGAGTGGAGAAGAAGTGTTTTGTTACCGATTTTTAAGAATAAGGGTGAGGTACAGAGCTGTAGTAACTACAGAGGGATACAATTGGTTAGTCGTTGCATGACGTTATGGGAAAGAGTAGTGGAAGCTTGGTTAAAAAATGGGGGGGTGAGGATTAGTGATCAGCAGTATGATTTCATGCTGAGAAAGAGCACTACAGATGAGATGTTTGCTCTGAGAGTGTTGATAGAAAAGTATAGAGAAGGTCAGAAGGAGTTGATTGTGTCTTTGTGGACTTGAAAGCATATGGCAGGGTGCCTAGAGAGGAGTTGTGGTATTCAATGAGGAAGTTGGGAGTGGCAGAGAAGTATGTAATAGTGGTACAGGGTATGTATGAGGGTAGTGTGACAGTGGTGAGGTCTGTGATAGGAATGACAGATGTGTTTAAGGTGGAGGTGGAATTACTCTGAGCCCTTTCTTATTTGCAGTGGTGATGGACAGGTTGACAGATGGGATCAGACAGGAGTCCCCGTGGAGTAATATGTTTGTGTATGACATTGGAGAACAGGTAGAGGAGAGCCTAGAGAAGTGGAGATATGCTCTAGAGAGGAGAGGAATGAAGGTCAGCAGGACTAAGAGAGAATATATGTGTGTGAAGGAGTGGAAGGATAGATGACTGTTGAGGATGCAGGGAGTAGAGTTGGCAGAGGTGGATGATTTTAAATACCTGGGATCAACAGTTCAGAGTAATAGAAGTGTGGAAGAGAGGTAAAGAAGACAGTACAGGCAGGGTGGATTGGGTGTAGAAGAGTGTCAGGAGTGATTTATGACAGACAGGTACCAGTAAGAGTGAAAGGGAAGGTCTACAAGAGGGTAGTGAGACCAGCTATTTTATATTGGTTGCAGACGGTGTCTCTGATGAAAAGGCAGGAGTCATTGCTGGAGGTGGCAAAATTAAAGATGTTAACATCTGCGCTGGGTGTGATGAGGATGGACAGGATTAGGAATTAGTATATTAGAGGGTCAGCTCAGGTTGGATGGTTTGGAGACAAAGCCAGAGAGGTGATATTGCATTTGTTTGGACTTGAGGAGGGATGCAGGGTATACTGGGAAAAGTGTGCTAAGTATGGAGCTGCCAGGTAAGAGGAAAAGAGGAAGGCCTAACATAAGGTTTATGAATGTGGTGAAAGAGGACATGCAGGTGGTTGGTGTGACAGAGCAAAATGCAGAGGACAGGAAGAAATTGAAACAAATGATCTGCTGTGGTGACCCCTAATGGGAACATCTGAAAGAAGAAGAAGATAACATTGCATATCCAAGTTAGGAGTCTAGATTAGTTTTAAAAGAATCAAAGAATTTACTAGTTCTTCTACATTCTAACAATAAATTCTAGTCTTTAACTATTATTTCAGTAGAGCAAGAGGACATTCTGCTATTTCTGCATAATGCTCATGACACGCTCATTGCCTGACTTTTTTTAATTCTTATTTGGTCCAAGGGACTGATATATTAATGACACTTATTAAAAATCCCAGTAGTAGGAGTCCTGTCACTCTAAAAAATAAAGGAAATGAAGAAAGAAGGAAAGAACACAGTGCTGCACAATCCATGTGTTTTTGGCAAGTGGGCTTCATCCCATGCAGATGATATAATTTCCACACCCTCTTCAACTTATTTATATTAACTTAGTCATAGTATCTCTATCTATCTATCTATCTATCTATCTATCTATCTATCTATCTATCTATCTATCTATCTATCTATCTGTCTATCTATCTATCTTTCTCTGTCTACATTTATACGCACGCACATATGTTTGTGTTTCTATATATATAAATATATATATATACACACACACACACACACACACATATATATACATATAAATACAGCTCAGCTATATGTATATATATATATATATATATATATATATATATATATATATACACACACACACACACACACATGTGTGTGTGTGTGTGTGTGTCTGTGTGTGTGTGTGTGTTTGTGTGTGTGTGAGTGTGTGTGTGTGTTGGTCTACTTCTATTTATCGAAAAAACATTTTTTTGAAAACAGAAAGCAGGATCCACTTTAGAGAAAGTGCACAAGTGAAAGTGCACTTTTGCGAACACTAGTTTACAGAAGCATGGTACAGTGGAGATAAGGAAATATACCCTTTCCCCACTGTAGTGTGATATTGGAGTTAGTATATATATATATATATATATATATATATATATATATATATATATATATATATATATATATTTGTAGTGGTGCAGGGTGCTTGCCCCCCTGCAAAAATGTGTTTTTTTTTTTTTCCAATTCGGTGAATCAGTGTTTGAGAAAGTGCACTTTCATTTAAGTGCACTTTCGCTAAAGTGAGTTTGGCTTTCTCTTCTTCATAAAAATGAAAACATTTTTTTTGATGAACAGAAGTAGACCCGTATCTATCTAGCTAGCTATATATATCTATATGTATTTTATATATATATATATATATATATATATATATATATATATATATATATATATATATATATATATATATGGTTCAAGACTCCAGAGAGCACCCCTGAATTACCAGGCTATAATTCATACCACACCTTTCGGCCACCTTACCTGGACTAAAACACTAAAGGTGGAGGCATGTCCATATTCATTAAGGATATCCACGGATATCCACTCCTCCAGGCTAGTTGCTCAGCATAATGCATCTGAGATTATCCAAGTGCAACTAACTCTGGGCAAGACCGCAATCCATATTGTAGCTTGCTACAGATCCCCCACCATGCCCCAGGATTCCCACTCCTCATTTCTTGATACACTGGAAAATATTAGGGTACAACCTAACACCCTAATAATGGGCGATTTCAATGACCCCACCATTAACTGGGAAAATTACTCATGCACCAACTCTTTTTCTCAACATTTTCTGGAATTCATAAATTCCAACACCTTGGATAAATTTATCCACACCCCCACCAGGGGCAGAAATATCCTAGTCCTGGTCATTACCAACATGAGCAACCAGTGTTCCACATCAGAGGTCAATTCCTCGTTGGGCAAATCTGACAAGCTAATCACCCTAGACATCCATATCCAGCCCCCCCCTCCCCAATTAGGGAAACCACAGTAAAAAATTTCTCCAAAGTCAACTTCACGCTTCTTAAGACAGAAGTGGCAAACTTCACGACACCCATGCACATGGACAATAGAGGTACGACTGCTGAATCCTACACAAATGCACTTTATAAGCACTTACACAAGTGCATGGATCGTGCAATCCCTAAAAGAACCTAGATGCTATCCTCCAAAAAAAGGAAGCCAATCTGGTGGTCTCCTGCCATAAACAAACTCTACAACAGAAGAAAGAAACTGTTACAAAAAAGAGTAAACTCCCACGATTGGAGGAACTCCCTAGTCAGCCTCAGTAAGAAGCTGAGATCCTTCATAAAATCCTCCGAAGCTAGTTACGAAAACAAAATTGCCACTGATTCTAAGGACAACTACAAAGCATTCTATAGCTATGCCAAGAATCTTAATGGCACCACTCAGATCTGCTCTGAATTAAAGCACAATGGCATTAAATGTACAGAACCAACTGATATTGCCAATATCCTGGCAGATAGGTTTAGTGCTAACTTTACCCCCTCTCACCCCCTAAAAGGCCCATCGCTATACTGGAAAAATGCAAAGTTCCTGTAATCACAACTCCACAGGTAAAAAAACACACTCTCCAAAGCCAAGAACACAGCATCCATGGGACCTGACAACATCCCAGGCTGCGTTCTACATGAACTACAGAACAAACTGGCACTCCACCTATGTACCATGATTAATCATAGCCTTACCTCAGGCTTTGTGCCCACTGAATGGTGCACAATGATGGTTATCCCACTCCACAAAGGGGGAGCCACCACAGACCCTGGGAACTACCTGCCCATTAGCCTGGTAAACCTGGTCTGCAAGGCTATGGAACGTATCATCATGGAACTTATAAACAATGACATTGGTAATCTCCAAACTTTGGACCCCATGCAGTTCAGGTTTGTAAAAGGCAGATGATGTCTCCTAAACCTGATAGACTTCTATGAAGCAGTCATCAAAGCCGTAGATGAGGGTAAGGTGGTTCACACAGTCTATCTAGATCTCGCCAAGGCTTTTAACACCATCCCCCACTTTGGAATGATAGATGAACTCACTAAACTAGGTATAAATCCCTATATCTCAAGAAGGGTTGCCAACTGGCTCACTGACAGAACCCACACTGTGAAAGTAGCAGACTCCAAATCCGATTTCAAACCAGTGACAAGTGGAGTACCACAAGGTTCAGTCCTGGGTCCTCTCTTGTTTAGCATCTACTTCTCTGAAGTACAGGCTAACACAGAAGGTCTTTGGCTAACGAAGTTTGCAGATGACTGCAAACTAGGAGGCATAATCGAAACTCCTAAAGATGTGGACATCCTACAAAAGGGCCTCACTGAGACAGATGCCTGGTGTCAAAGCCATGGCCTCAAGCTCAATGCCAAAAAGTGCATTGTCACCCCTTTTGGTAAAAACTCTGTACTCATGAACTGCCACATAGGTTGTAGTCTACTTAACACCGAAAGTGTGATAAGAGACCTTGGGACACAGGTGGACAGTAGTCTCTCCTTTGATAATCACATCACCACAGTAGTCAGGAAATCCTTCTACGTGGCACACCTCATCAAAAAATGTTTCTCATCCAGGAAAAAAGACGTCATTGTTCCCCTCTACTTGTCACTCATTAGACCCATTATAGAATACAGCATCCCTTTTGGTATGTACCTCACATGACATCTACAAGTACTGGAAAAGCCACAAAAATACCTCATAAAGAGGATTACTGACCTCAATCAGATGCCCTATGCAGACCATCTCAAAAAACTCCAGCTTTACTATGTCACATATTGCCTACTCAGAGGCGATCTCTACCTAACATACAAAACTATTTCAAACCCAGAGTTGTTGGACATGCTCCACTTAAATAAATCCCAATCCCTCTGAGCTACACGCTCTGGGGACCTAAACCTTGTCATCACAATAAACAGAAAATGCTGGAGGGATAAATTCCTATCCCATATACTTCCCATACTCTGGAACAAACTACCTATTTATATCAAACAAAGTTCTTCATTTGCACTCTTCAAGAAAAATCTTGATGATTGGATGGGAGATAGGAAACTCACCCTGGGGATCACTTCTGTGTCTCTGCTCAACAGGGGCACAGGAAAATAATTTTCTTGGCTGGCAAAAACCAGGGTACCTTTTTGGCTAGGCTTATATAGGCCCTAGGGCCAATAGCCTAGTACCTACCTATGAACCTATGAACCTATGATAAAGTCCTGTTGATCCTAACATTCAGTTCCCTGTACTCAATTGTCTTTTACGTATCTGTGTTTGTACAATTGAAGACATACCTGGGGATTTAATAAACTCTGTGTAGGCAGTGTAAACCATAGACTGAAGGTACTGTGGCCGTGGATGCGGAACCCCTTTAGTAGTGAGCCATGCATATTAATGAAGGTGCATTACTGAGGGAGAGCCATGCCACATGGTTTTTAAATCAGTGTAGGGAGTGTGTCACTGTGTCCAGAAATGAGTGGCACACCCCCTGCACTGTCAATGTGCTAGATATCAATGTAAGCATATATACAGTATGAAAAATTAAATTTTTTTTTGTTTACGTGGCATGGCATGGTACACAGCAATGGACATGTGCCAGACATCTAAAAATAGAAACTGGACACATTTAGTTATGAATTCAAAGGTCAAGTTTAAGCATAGCTGAGCGGGTTTGCCCTGCATGGCGTGGTGCTTAGCAGTGCTTAAATGTAGCAAAAAGGCATATTTAAAAGTATAGCAGAGTTCTACACATCTAAATAGCCAAATGGTTGAGGTTAAGGAATTCGAATGGATTTTGAGATTGGCTGCTGACTCTCCTCCTGGTTTGAAAAACCTGTGTTAAGTTACATAATAATAAAATAGCCTAATTTTTATTATTGTTAATGTTTATTGATATATATATACATATATATTTATATGTATATATTTTTTTATGTTTCTGCATTTTATAATTTGTATATATTTGTATTATGGCACATTTTACATTTTGTTATCACATGATTCCATTATTTAAGCTTTCAGTTTTAGATTTGAATGTATTAGCATTGAAGAAGGGTTCTGCCCGAAAGCTTTGCTCTGTATTAAACTGTTTTTTCCTACTAAGTTTTCTCAAATGGTTAGAGTAACAGTCTTGTGTGCAGTTAGTGCAGAGTTCAAATGCACAGACAGATTATGAAGTATTTATTTTGCAAATATAAATTCTAACAATAAATTTTAAATTCTGTGTTGCTGCACTCAGCTAAACCCTGTTATCCAGAGCTAACCCTTGTCAAGCACTGCTTAAACAAGGAATGTTTTACCATTGCTTAGCTGATTTGCGCATTGTTAAGCAGTTCAAAAAACTCCTTAGCAATGCCTGTTTAAACACTACCCAGCCCAGCTAATCTGGTTTGCACACCACTAAGCATTGATAAGCATTGCCTATTTAAGCAGTGCTCAGCTGAGCTCAATGTATTTGTGCGGTGCTAAACGAAGCTCCGCATTTTTAAAAATTGCCCAATGATGGTAAAAGGTGGGAAAACAGGCTTATTTAAGTGTAACAGGCAGGAATACGGCCATAATAATAAATGACTATAGCCATAACCTGTTGGAGTTTGATTTTAGCAGAGTCTATGGCAGGAGTTGGAGAGGGTATATGCTTCTGGGTGCAGTGTTGGGGCACTCTGGAGTCCAGGGTCATGGTTGGACTCCTTGTAAAAGACCATGATGATTAGCTGCTGCAGGTCCAATTCTAGGGACCGGAGTACAACGCTGAGGCCTGAGACTGGCTGGCATGCAATCTCACCAGTGCAACTAGTATCCCTCGTACAAGTGAGCAGGTGTGTCATCATTATGATGACCTGAAGCTATTGGCCACCTAGGTCTAAGATGCTAGAGATGGGAATGACCCAAGAGTTTTCAAGTATTATCATTGTTTTACCAAAACCTACTCTGAATGTGTGATAGACAGGTATGCATAATGGTGTGTTTTCTCCCCACAGCTGATGAGGACAGAGTACACAACACAGAGGCCCATGCAAGGCACCTGGACAATTTGCACTGAGTGTGGTAAGCACAGATGTAACTTGTAATCTATAGCCATATAATCAAGAAGGAGTAAATTGGTAACTGCCGCTAGGTAAATTCAGTTTTGATTGTACTGCAATGAATGTGGTCATAGACCTGGACTGCAATGAGTAATGTCAGGTACAGTTCAATAAAGATGAAAGGATGAAACCTGATAATGTTATGGAAATAAAAAGTTTCTAGTGCAGTAATAATGTTAAGGAAATAAAGTTTCTACTGCATTAATAATGTTAAGGAAATAAGGCATCTACAGCATTACTAATGGTAAGGGAATAAATTTTCTACTGCATTAATACTGTGAAGGAAATAAATGTTTCTATTGGAATAAGTGTGGAATTATAGCTGCATTGCAGCACCTGCATTATATGAACTGTTCTTGAATAAAGACTGGAAATATATAGCAATCACTGCCATGAAGTCAATAAAGCTGAGTTATGCAATATGTATCTATTTTGGGCTGATGGTCATTAAATCAAGTATTGCATCTCCTGTGATGTACAAACACAAACAATACCAGTAAGTGACTGAAGGTTAGCTAATAAAACTGTTCTGCTAAAGTGTAGATGTGGAGCTGTACTTCAAGATGTAATGCATTATGATATGTGTTCTGCACTAAGATCTGAAGAAATACTAGGAACACCCAGGGTATATTGTGTATGTCATGATTGTCTTGTGTTAACAATTGCATTTCAGCTATATATATTACTGCTCTTAGGTATGCTACTGCAGACACGTATGAAACTGTAATAGCTGTAGACTGCAAATATACCTTCTGCATCTGTATTTAGGCCAGGTAGCCACCCAGCACTCCAAAATGTGTTTTACACATCACAGATATTCCACCCCACTTAGAGTTTATTGTCTACACCTGCATTTCATGTATTAACCCACAGTTCACCTACAACCTCTGTCATGCAGGGATCTCATGCGTGTGTGTTCACTGCAGTGTTGTATAACACTCTACCTGTATTACCAGGTCATATTTTGTTACCAGGTGAGCTCTAGGCACATATCAGTCAATCAATATGCAGCAGTGACTCACTAGTTCAGTTTGATAAATGATAGGTGTGATGTACATTTTGTCACACACAGACCAGGGTTCGAATCCAGTGACAAGTACTACTAAATATTATAGAAGCAGTTATATATTGTTAGCAGATGTTATCCCCACAGGAATTACAGATACATAAATGGCTGTAGTAGCCATTAGAATGGGTTAATCATTTGTGAATTCAGCTGTACCAGAGTGTTAACTGCATTGCTCAGCAATGTGATAAGATGTTAGAAAATAAAGGCAACAAGTATAATACTAATAAAAGTTAATACAATAAATAAAATATATAATCTTGGTATGGCTGTATGCCTGTCGTTGCTGTAAATGTCTGCTGATTGCCTAATTCCATGCCTGTCAGGGTGGGCATGACAGTCGTAAACTCTTTGTACTGTGCACGATACATGTCTCTCAAGTGTCATGCTGTCATGGACTGTGATTACTGTTGCCTCATCCCTCTGTCACAGATCTATCATGAACATGAATTATGTGAATAGCACAGTCACACCACATCAGTTCACAGTACACCTTGGTAGTCATTCCCCTGTAGTTGTGTACCTGTAGTTGTTACAGCTTGGCCCATACTGTCCTATACGGATAGCTTGAGAGGTATGTACTTGCAACAGAAGCTATAGGGCAGTTATATACATAAAGTAAGGGCAGATCTGTATAGTATATAAAAGTACTGTTGCAAGTACAGCCTATACCATTATTAATAGACTGTGTTTCTTTCTCCCCCAGTCCTTATCTGCATTGTGTTTTATAGGTTCAAAGGTTCATAGGCAGGTATTAGGCTATCTGCCCGAGGGCATTTATAAGCTTAGCTAGAGTGTGTTGGCTTTCGCCACCCCATTGATTAATTAACTGAGCCTCTGTCAAGCAGAGCCAATGAAGTGATCCCAGGGGTGTATTTTCTGTTACCCATCCACTCGTCAAGGTTTCTCTTGAAGAGAGTTAGTGAGGGGCTCTGCCTAATGTAGTTAGGAATTTTGTTCCAAAGCATGGGGAGTCTCTGTGACAGGAATCGATCCCTCCAGCATATTCTAATTATGGTTGTGGCGAGGATTAGCTCACTAGAGTGCGTGGCTTGCAGTGACTTGGATTTCTTTAGGTGGAGCATGTCCATCAACTCTGAGTTGGACATGTCTTTGTAACCCAGGCAGAGATCACCTCTGAGTAAGTGATATGCCACTGAGTACAGCTGGAGTTTTTTCAGTCGGTCTGCATAGGACATATCTTTGAGGCCAGTAATCCTCTTGGTGAAGTACTTTTGTGGTCTTTCCAGCTGTTGGAAGTGTCTTGTGAGGTGCATTCCAAATGGGGCATTGTACTCTATGATGGGTCTGATGAGTGACAAGTAGAGGGGCACTGTAACCTCTTTATTTCTAGAGGCGAACCCTTTAGTAATTAGATAGGTCACATAGAAGGATTTCCTAACTACTTTGGCAAAATGATTGTCAAAGGAGAGATTACTATCTACCTGGGTCCCCAGATCTCTTATTACCTCTTGTGTATTAAGGTGGCTGACACCTATGTGGTAATCCGTAGGTGTTTTGTTTTTCCCAAATGGGATGACTATGAATTTTTTGGCATTTAGCTTGAGGCCATGACTTTGACACCAGGTGTCCATCTCAGTAAGGCCTTTTTGGAGGATGTCCGTGTCAGCCGGAGAGTCAATTATGGCTCCCAGTTTGCAGACATCGGCGAAGTTGATTAGCCATAGTCCTCCTGTGTTTGCCTGTAATTCTGAGAAGTATATGCTGAACAGTAGAGGTCCCAGTCCCAAGCCTTGTGGGACACTACTTGTGATTGGTTTAGAGTCGGGCCTGGTGCCTGCTATTCTTCTCATGTGAGTTCTGTCTGTAAGCCAGTTGGCAACCCATCTTGTGACGTAGGGGTTTATGTTCAGGCTGGTGAGTTTTTTTATAATACCTGAGTGAGGAATGGTGTCAAATGCCTTGGAAGGTCAAGGTAGGCTGTGTGAACCACCTTTCCCTCATCTATGGCCTTGGTGACTGTCTCAAAGAAGTCAACCAGGTTTAATAGGCATGATCTGCCCTTAACAAAGCTGAACTGGGTCGGGTCAAGTGTTTGGAGGTTCCCAATGTCTTTGTTAATGAGTTCCATGATGATAAGCTCCATAGCCTTGCAGCCCAGGATAGTCAGGATTATGGGGCGATAGTTACCAAGGTAAGTTGTGGCCCCTCCTTTGTGGAGAGGAATAACCGTTGCTGTGCGCTTTTCTATGAGCACATAGCCTGTAGAGAGGCTGAGGTTGAACAGTGTATTTAGGTGGGGGGTTAGTTCGCTCTGTAGTTCATGCAAGACGCATCCTGGGACACCATCTGGTCCCACTGATGCTGTGTTTTTGGCTTTTGAAAGGGCTTTTTTCACCTCTGTGTCTGTGATTTCTGGGACACTACACTTTTCCATTATTGCTGTGGGCCCTTTTGGAGGTGAGGGGAGGTGAAGCTGGCACTGAATCTATCTGCCAGGATGTTGGCAATATCAGTAGGTTCAGTATATTTTGTGCTATTTATGCACTAACTCAGAGCATATCTGTGAGTTGCCACTTAGATTCTTGACATAGCTAAAGAAGGCTTTGTGGTTATCTTTCAAATCCTTGGCTATTTTTCTTTCGAAGTTAGCCTTGGATGATTTTATGAGGGACCTTAGTTCCTTACTGATACTGATCAGGGATGTTCTTTCCTTCTTGGGATTTGCTTTTTTTCTGAACTAGTTTCCTCCTTTTATTGTATAACCTGTTTATGGCAGGCTGTTTATTATTGTTATACGTTGGTTATGGTTTACTGTTAACAGATGTTGTTCCAAAACATTTTGCTGAGCCTTGTGTTTTATTATTGTTATGCATTACAATAGTTGCATACTAACATACCTTGTTGAATTACCTTTTTTATGGCCTTATGTCATAACTGTTACTGGCATGCTGTTACTGGACTGACAGTTATCTCACTTATTGTTCTGTTCCATATGCTATGCAGTGTGATGTTACTGGGTTATTTGCAACTTTCTGGCATGCTGTTATAACTAACAAAATGTTCTGCTCATTACTAACCTATATACTTTGAAATACCTCAATACCATAGCTCAACTTTGTATGCTGGTTCCTGGCGATCTGCCTACCCTACCTCAGCCAGCAATGGCACCAGGTCTTAGCATGTCTGGGACCTAACTGGTGCTGTCCCCTATGCTGGCCCTGCAGCACCCATGGGTGGAACCCCCTCAGAGGATGGGGTCCATTCCCCCTGGGATCAGACATGGGGGGGTTGTCACGCAACAGCTATTAGGGATGGTGGGCAGGATCATGCACCATAGCTACGAGGATCACCTGCACTGGATTGAGGGCAGAATAGGCAACCTGGAGGGGCAAGATGGCCATGGTGCACATCCCCCATCACAGCCACGTTTGGGGTAGTGAAGGATCAGTTTTGACTGCCCATGGGTGGGGAGCTCAGTCTCACTGCTGCCATCTGGGGGCACATGACTCTCTGATTCCAAAACACCCTCCCCATCCAAGGTGTTTATCCCCCTCATATGTCACACACTGCCCCTGTATGCTGTCTTGTCTGTCTTGTCTATTTGAAAATGCTACCTCTCCTACCCAAATACCTCCCCACAAGTGCCTATACCCCTTCCCCAACATCCCACTCTCTCCTTAAAAAAAAATAAAAATGGGCATATTAACCACAAAAAAATATTGCCCCATACATAGCTTTCAATTTCCACCTGTGTCCACTGGACACACTTCAATCATTGCATGAATCAATTGACACATTTATGTTGCTCTTGGAGGCTCCAAAGTCCAAATTGTCTACAACCTGCCTAGTTGTTGCTGTAGAAGAAATGAAGAGATATGGGACCCTGTCAACTACAGCATAGTGCATTAGCCTACTAGGCCACTCATCTCTTAAGTAAAAGTGATGTGTCCATAAACATAACCTGATTGTCAATGATGTACTGCTTGTACATATAATGAGAACATTGGCAGTGTACGTGGGACTGCAATGCAGACACCAAACCCGTACACAGCCACATAAATAATAGTGGATGCATGTGAGGCCTAGGATAGCAGGTATAGCTGTCAGCTGCACAGACTGTTGCAGAATCTCCACAGTTGTGCTGTCTACTTTTGGCACAGTTGTCACAAAGCCTTTTCTGTGCAGTAAAGTGCTGACAAGTCAGTGCAGAGTGAGGTTAGAAAATCATGACAGACAGTTCAGTGTCACATGTCATACCCATCCAAACACACATCATAATACAACTCCTGTGTAACAGACTGTATGCATGCACATATATCTTGCAGATACACCTGCTCCAGTATCGACTCAGTAGCTCAGTCTGTTAAATCTCTAGCATGTTGTACATTTTGCCACCCACAGTCCTGGGTTAAAATCCAGTATGTTGCACTTCAATTACATGCTTGTGAATACAACAAATAATGACTGAGTCTTGCAATGTTAGAAAAAACAGGTTGCTTCTACTGCATTCACTGCTACCCATCGTAGCATGTCAAAGGCCTGTATGTAGGGATACACTGCATAAATATATATATAGGCTACCTTTATGTCACCGAACACTCTCTGATTGGCAGTGTTGCATAACATATGTACCTTAAGCACATGCCTCACCTGGGCTGTTATGAGTACCCTCACCCTGGCTCTGCTGTAACAAAAGAGCTGACACTGCTCCCTCACTGACACAGCTTGTTGTCCTTCAATGTGTTCATAATTCTCAGTATGAGTACTGGGCAAAAAGCAGCAGCTACAGCCTGCAACATATGCAGCAGTATGTTTAGCTACCTGCTACAGACCTACCTTACCTTACAACCTTCTAGAACAAGGTTTCCGCACTACACCCAGACATGAAGGGGTGGGGGGCAGAGGTAAAGTGACAGTGACATGTGTCACAGTCTGCACCTACAAACATACACAACTGATAGACCAGCATCTACTGCAGCAGCATGCTTATTCTGATGTTTATGACGTATGACACTCATATGTGTCTTCTCCCTTACTAACCTTAATCCACATTGCCTAACACTGAACTACCACATAATCAGAAATTCATTTGACAATGCCCAAACATAACATGCAAAACAGTGGACATACCACATAAATCCCAACAGTGAACTGTATTTGTATCTACTCTCTGCAATGCTGTAGTCTCCGCATGTCAGTAATGTCCTTCTCAAAACCTAGTAAAGGGGCCAAAGCCTACATGAAGGCCTTAAATATTAAACTATTGTGCCATGTCATTGGCTAATGAAATTGCAACACAGCTGTTCTAGATGCAATTAGCAGGTCTGAGTCACTGATTGATGCACAGGCAATCACCTGTTATTGACCATTACCTACAAAAGGCAAGCAACTGTTTATGGTAAACAGTCTGTACCTTGGTTTACCAAGCCAGACTGCATTTTCAGAATCAGTGTTCTTCAGAATTTCTGCACAAAAGGATCACAACACTCTACCAGGTATGTAATACAAGTCCCCATCTACTGGGACATAGATGGGAGGATGCACTTATGGGGAATAGGGATTACAACCGTAGGCCTGTAGCATATCTCTGGGAATGACATGTTGCTGATAGTCTGCTGTCCACAAACTACAGCCATGCCTTACAACTCTGCGTGCTGTGACTTAGATCACAGTTGTGGCCTCTCACTCCCTCCTACAATGGTCGGTTCCTTTACGAATGCCACTGGATTGTGTGTTAGATATAGTGACAGTGAGTAATGGGGAACACAGAAGGCATATCACACAATGTACTGTCATTCAGCTCCTCTCAGTCTGTGAATGTCACACAGGAGTAACCCAGACATTGTACTGGTGTACCTGTCTCTGATGTACAATGGCTGGGTCACTGTGTTGTCAACATTCATATTTCATTGTTCGACAGCTATGGCTACCATACCTGGCAACCCCATATAACAGGACTGCAGGTCATAGCCGTTAGTAGTGGGGGACACAGGCCCAACCTTAGCAACAGAGTGTACATAATGATTATACAACATACTAATGTAGCATAAATTGTTTTTTTAGGGTTCTGGTGTATGACAGCCAGATTCTCCACAGTCTAAGAACAACCAACAATTATCGTCCAACTGTTTGCCAGACATCAACATGTTTCTGGCAAAGGGACCATGTAAATCAGACACATGTACATACTGTGTACTGGAGAAGTAGGGCACTTACAGGGAAGATACCCCACGGCACATTTTCATTGCTATCTGTCATTGTGGCACATGGCGGTTGCTGGACTATCCCCATATACTCGTAATAACACACACCTATCTGCCAAACAGTGGCTGTCTGACATGGTACTGGGATGTTATTCATAGTGGGCACAACACATTAGATGGCATTGATGGGAGTGTAGACATTCATCACACTTCATCACAGCATACAGGGACTTAATTGGTATTGCTACTATGTTGCTAATAGCCACATAAAGACTGTGTTGATAGATGACAGGGTATGACGTGGGAGGTAGTAGTGCATTGTGTAGGCCAATGTGGATGTACAGGGTGTGCATAGTGTAAAGCAATGTATGTGGTCCAGTGATGTGTTCCCCTATTGTTTTCTTTCAGAAAGGATGTATAAATGGAGGCGCCTGCCATTTACAGGAAGTGGGAGGTAGCAGTGCATTGTGTAGGCCAATGTAGATGTACAGGGTGTGTACATAGTGGAGAGCAATTTATGTGGTCCAGTGATGTGTTCCCCTATTCTTCTCTTTCAGAATGGATGTATAGATTACAGGACATGGGAGGTAGCAGTTGATTGTGTAGGCCAATGTGGATGTACAGGGTGTGTACATAGTGGAGAGCAATGTATGTGGTCCAGTGATGTGTTCCCCTATTCTTCTCTTTCAGAAAGGATGTATAGATGGAGGCACCTGCCATTTACAGCTGTGGAAAATGATGTGATACTGGATGGCCTAAGACTGCATCATGCCATTCTGTTCTCCAGGACTTGCCACAGTTGTAAGCAATGTTCTGTAATGTGGGCTGATCTTATCACAGCAGTGAACCGTGTAGGGCTACAGGACAGAAGCTATGAGCAGGTCCATCACAGGGTGATGGACATGGTAAATGCTGCACAGCAAAGGGCTGCTGCTGTGGCCAGGGACTGTGCTGCCACTGGTGAGGGGCCTGCAGCAGTAGAACTATTCCCAGCCACAGAGGAATTCTTGGTGAACCTAGGATCAACCACCAGCTCCCAAGCATTCATCACCCCATACATCATGTAGGTAGGTGCCACAGCATCCACAGCAGAGGAGCATCCAGGTAAGCCGCCTGTGTTCATCACTGTAATACTGTATCAGTCATTGTGGCAGCCTCTGCATACCAGTACACAGATGTCAGGTTAATCTGTATTGGAGGGATTGCCTGTAATGCATGCCTCTGCACACATACTCAGAATGTCAGCAATGTAGGCAGTATCACAGTACCTACTGTACATGTAGCTATATGCACATATTATCCTCTAACAATGTCACATTTGTTATTGCTGACAATACCTCTCCCTCAGCTTTCCATAAGTCCAACAGTTGTGACCAGAGTCCAACATCTTGTACCCGATGAGTGTGATAGTGAGTTTTTATAGCTCATATTTACCCTAATGGTGTTAAGAGCTGTCATTTTGCTGTATACACCGCTGATATGCTTAGCCAGAGTACACTACTTGTACGTTCAGTCTCAGAGAGGTTAACTGCAGTGCATTGTATTGGTAATCTATGTGTAGGATCTATAGCATATCTGCACTTATTTTTGTGAGGGTCCATGCAGTTTGTTATGCAGGGGACATTAGTATTCTGAAGACAGGTGCACTGTGATTTAGGTGTAGGTCTATAACATACACTGACATATCGCTAATCTCACAGTTGTATAGTAGTGTCAACATTAACCAGACATAGCTGCAGTGCATGTGGTTTACTTGCCCTGTCTTGTGTGCGTGTTGTAGTCTACATGTGTGTCGTGCATGGGATCAGAAATAAGATGTGGTATGTGTACTTCATTTGTGGCACATCAACTGTATATGTGTGTGTGTATGGATCACCATGCATAATAGTGCAGTTAGTGTACTTATTTTGTCATCCTACTCACAGGTGACCATGGGGGTTGGGGTTTCCCCCTCACAATCTGATGTCAGTGTCTCATCAGACTCTGGTGATGATGGTGGCCATATTAAGGCACAGGTGGGGTTGTTGAGGGCTGAATCTGTCCCATGGGTTGATATACCACTTCCTCCCCCTTTGTCCCCACACACAGTCACTATGCCCACACATACCCAGTACCCTGTGGCCACAGATATCAGACAGAGTGCACCAGTATCAAACATGAGAGTGTGGTGACAATGGCATCAGTGAGTGTAGACACTGGCAAAGTCTCACATAGACAGATCAACAGAGGTGCTTGAAAGAGGACTGCTGTCTATCCACCAGCTGTCACAGGTGTCACATCATGAGTCATCCAACACATGTTTTGGTTCATCATGGAGGTACAGGCACATTCTAAATGCAACACCAGATGGATGCTCAGAATCATGGATACTTCACTGTTTGACATCCATGACTCCATCCAGAACATTGGTGATGCCATGCATCTTTTCACTGATGTAGTGGACAGACAGTGGTGTGAGACATCATCAGTCCTTGACAGCACATTATCTGTGCTAGAACATGTGGTGGAAGTAGGGCATCAGACATGTGGCTGTAGGTCAGCAACAACATCCACTGAGAGTACACATGGCAGTGCACACTCACACTCCCATAGTGGCAGTAACTCCAGCACTACAGAAGGAAGGGTGCTGTCCACACTATGACGTGGCAGGCCATGGTCATGTGCTCCTGGGTGGTCCCCTGAGGGACACAGCCTCAGCAGACTCCATTCACTGCCAGCAACTAGTACCATGTTTGATATTGGGCATGGTGTTGCCAGTACCACCCCTTAAAATGCCAGTTCCCATGTTTGTGGCCGGAGATGGTAAACTGTCCTTTCTGCCATGTACAGTCCACAGCTGTCCAACATATACACATGCAGGGCTAGCAAATGGCTTGCCTGTGTACACACACACATTCATACATCACTGTCACCTGCAGGTTACTAACAGACACACATGGCACCTCTCTGTGGCCCAGCTGACCAGCACCCCTTCCTGACTCACACACATGATGTCAACTGTTTGGCACAGCCTAGGCCTCTGGCATTCCTGCACCACATCCTGAGCATGTGATGATACCTGTGCCACATCCCTGCCATCCATACCATTGATGCAGGGACATGCAAATATATGTCTGATGCACAGGGTGTCTATAGTACAGTACACGACATATTGTAGTGTGGTTGTGTTATGCCATGACAGGTGCTGTATGCTGGGGTGCATCATGAGTACATGGCAAAGTGTTTGTACTGCTGTTGCATGATGTTAGATTGGCATTGTTGTTGCAGACTGAGAGGTGTCTCTTAGAACTTTGTAAGTTTCTGTCCCAGAGGTCTAAGTGGCTACGCTGTGGATATTTTCTGGCTGTACAGCAGCTCAGGATGGCATGGTTGCAAAGCAGAAATATGACATCAGCAAGGAATAGCTGTATTTGTGTATATTGTACAGTGGCTATAAAAAGTTTACACACCCCTTTTAAAATGCTAGTTTTTTTATATTATAAAAAAATGAGACCACAATAAATTATTTCAAAACTTTTCCCACCATTAGGTGGTGCCTCAATGGATCCTGGAAACTATCGCCCCATAAGCCTGACTAGCTTGGTCTGCAAAGCTATGGAGAGGATCATCATGGACCTCATAAAAAAAGATATTGGGGACCTACAGACACTGGATCCTACCCAGTTCGGCTTTGTTAAGGGCAGATCCTGCCTCTTAAACCTGGTCAATTTCTTTGAAACAGTCACCAAGGCCATTGACGAGGGGAAGGTGGTCCACACAGCCTACCTGGACCTCGCAAAAGCCTTTGACACAATACCCCACTCGGGCATTATAGATAAGCTCACCAGCTTAAATATAAACCCCTATGTCACTAGATGGGTTGCAAAATGGCTCAAGGACAGAACCCACATGGTTAGAATTGCTGGAGCCATGTCAGACTTCAAACCAGTTACAAGTGGTGTCCCACAAGGCTCAGTCCTGGGACCTCTCCTGTTTGGTATATATTTCTCGGAGGTACAGGCCAACACGGAAGGACTGTGGCTGACCAAGTTCGCAGATGACTACAAACTGGGCGCTATAATCAACTCTCCAGCCGACACAAGCATCCTTAAAAAGGGCCTCATAGAAACAGACAAATGGTGCCAGAGCCATGGCCTCAAGCTAAATGCCAAAAAGTGTATAGTCATCCCCTTTGGCAAAAACAAAGTGCCCACAAATTACCACATAGATGGTAATCCATTAAGTACAAAAGAAGTAATTAGGGACCTGGGGACCCAAGTTGATAGCAATCTCTCATTTGACAACCACGTGGCCAAAGTGGTTAGAAAAACATTTTATATAGCCCACCTAATCATGAAGGGATTCACATCTAGATCAGGGGAGGTCATCGTGCCTCTCTACTCATCCCTCATCAGGCCCATAATTGAGTACAATGCCCCTTTTGGGATGTACCTTACCAGACGCCTGCAGTAACTGGAAAGACCCCAAAAGTACTTCAACAAGAGGATCAAACGGCTCAAACAGATGCCATATGCTGCCCGGTTAAAGAAACTCCAGCTCTACTCAGTGGCATACCGCCTGCTCAGAGGTGATCTGTGCCTGATTTATAAAGCCATGTTCAACCCGGAATTAATGGACATGCTGCACCTCAGAAAATCCAAATCCCATCGAGCTACACGCTCGAGAGACTTGAACCTCAGCACTGAAATAAATAGGACATGCTGGAGGGACAGATTCATAACCCAGAGGCTCCCTTCACTCTGGAATAAAATCCCAGTCCAGGTTAGGCAGAGTCCCTCATTGACTCTCTTCAAGAGGAATCTTGATGAGTGGATGGGGGATCATAGGTTTACCCTGGGTATCACTTCTGTGTCACTGTTAGACAGAGGCACAGTATACTGACCTCGAAAAAGGGCATAGCAAAATTAATTTAAAATGGGTGGCGAAAGCCAAACACACTCTGGCTAGGCTTATAAATGCCCTAGGGCAGATAGCCTAGTATGAACCTATGAACCTATGAACCTATTAATGTGACCTATAACCTGTACAATTCAATTGAAAAACAAACAAATCTGTTAGGGGAAAATATAAAAAATAATAAACGTACAATATGCTGAATGCACAACTGTGCACACCCTTAAACTAATACTTTGTTGAAGCAACTTTTGATTTAATTATAACATTCAGTCTTCTTGGCTAGGAGTCTATCAGCATGGCACATCTTGACTTGACAATATTTGCCTACTCTTCCTTGCAAAGGCACTCCAAATCTATCAAATTGTGAGGGCATCTCTTGTGTACAGCCTTCTTCAGGCCACACCACAGATTTTCTATTGGATTTAGGTCTGGGCTCTGGCTGGACCATTCCAAAACTTTAATTTTTTTCTGGTGAAGCCATTCTTTTGTTGATTTGGATGTATGCTTGGGGTTGTTGTTGTGTTGAAAGGTGAAATTCTTCTTCAGCTTCAGCTTTCTAGCAGATGCCAAAAGCAATTGGTATTTGGAACTGTTCAAATTTCCCTCCATCTTGACTAAAACCCCAGTTACAGCTGAAAAAAGCAACCCAAAGCATGACACTGCCACCATCATGCTTCACCATAGGGATGTGTTCTTTTGGTGATGCAAAGTGTTGTTTTGTGCCAATCATACCTTTTAGAATTGTGGAAAAAAATTCAACCTTAGTCTCATCAGACCATAACACATTTTCCCATATGCTTTTGGGAGACTTGATGTATTGTTTTGCAAATTTTAGTTGGGCCTGGATTATTTTTTGTAAGAAAAGGCTTCCCTCTTGTAACTCTACCCCATATTCCAGACATATGGAGAATACAGGAGATTGTTGTCACATGTAGCACAAAACCAGTATTTGCCAGAAACTCCTGCCACTCCTTCAGTGTTGTTGTAGATCTATTGGCAGCCTCCCTGACCATTTTTTGTCTTATCTTTTTCATTATTTTTGGTGGGATGTTCAGTTCTTTGCAATGTCACTGCTGACACATATTTTCTCCACTTTTTGATGACTGTCTTCACTGTGTTCCATGGTATAGCCAATGCTGTGGAAATGATTTGTACCCTTCACCTAACTGATACCTTTCAACAATGAGATCTCTTTGATGCTTTGTAAGCTCTGTGAACCATGGTGTTTGCTGTAGCAAGCAACTGCGTAAATGTCAGGAAAATCCTACTAAGACAGCTGAACTTTATTTGGGGTTAATCAGAGTCTCTTAAATTGATGTCAGGTGTGCACCCAAGAAGACTGAATGCTGTAATTAAATCAAAAGTTGCTTCAGCAAAGTATTAGTTTAAGGGTTTGCACACTTATGCAACCAGCATATTGTACGTTTTTTTATTTTTTATATTTCCCCCCTAACAGATCTGTTTGTTTTTCAATTGAATTGTACAGGTTATAGTTCACAATAAAGGTGGGGAAAGTTTTTAAATGATTTATTGTGGTTTCACTTTTTTATATCACAAAAACCTGGCATTTTAACAGGGGTGTGTACACTTTTTATATCCACTGTATGTCTAAAACAGTGTGTCGGAGACAATGGGGCAGACAGCATAATCCTGCCTACATACCATGTGACAATGCATCCTACCTTTGCTACATGTCACCTGAGTGTGCCATACCTACAAATGTAGGTGGTGGCAGATAGCATTTATGCATACATAGATGCGGTCCTTAAAATGTATAACCAATGCACACATAGGCAAGACAGACACATTGCTGAACAAAGGTATACTTACACACACACACACACACACACACACACACACACACACACACACACACACACACACACACACACACACACACACACTCACACACAGTTGCCTTTTATGAGATTAGAACCCCTATTTATCTAGTAGTAAATACTATAGCACTATGTACTTACTGCATGTGCCATGAAGCTTATGTGTTCTGAGAGTATCTGCCAGTGCTGTTACGGTGGATGGCATCAGCAAGCCCTGTAAAAGAGGACAATGGGGGGGGGTTGATGCAGCCTGAAAATGTATAACAAGTAAAAACTTTCTTACACTGTAAAGGACACCAACGAGGAGAAGAAAAGGCAAACACTACTAAAAACTCCTGATGTCCACCATGGCAGTAAAACTTAGAAGTAAAATCAAAACTTTAATAAAAAGAAAAAGAATATAGCATAAAACAAGCAGTCTTCCGATAAGCGCTTTCGGCAAATAAGCCTTCCTCAGATCGTATAAAAAGGACAGTTCAGCTTTTGTATTTATAAGGCATCACAGCCATTCCTCATTTAGTTCTCTGACACGCCCTTGTTGCAAACCAAAAGGAGGTCAGCTAGCAAAGAGGTATAATTTCCTTCATTGTAATTAAAGGGGCAGTGCTTCTCTTTACTATAAGATTGTATATGACAAAAATGATAGCTATGGATGTGAATACATTATATGAATGAAGCAACATTCAATTAAACTTGCTAATCATATTCCTTCAATTCTTAAGTGCAGGTTTTAATGGCGCAATAGTATTTAAGCCTGGTGATCTGTTCACTCTTAATTTAATTATCCAGCATGTCTCCCTTAACTCTGTGTGATTATGAACATTGCCTCCTCTTGTGGTCTGACAGACTGCCTCTATGGCCTTAAATACAAAATAATGAGAAGGATACTGTGCTACGTGGGCTGCTAAGGCATTATTGGGATCTTTCTGTTTGATGTCCCTCAAATGTCTGAGGATACATTCCTTGAGACGTTGATCTGTTTTGCCAACATAGAAAGCACTACATTGGCAGCAAGTCGCTAAGTATATAATGTGGGAACTAGTACAATCAGCATAGACATTAAAATTGTACTGTTGCCTGGAATATGGCTGTACAAAAGTATTGGAGCTGTCAATGGAGTTGCAGGCTTTGTATCTCAGGCATTTGAAAGTGCCCTTTCTGTTAGAATTGGGCCTATTTCTTTCAAATCCATCTTTGTTACAAATGAGACATTTCAAATTCTTCTTATTCTTATATAGGAATCTGAGCTGTTCACCTGAGAGGCAGCTCTACACAATTGGACCGTTTTGTCAACTTTATCATCGAGAGCACTGATTTTCTAGAGTTTGTGGTCAAACATTCTTCAGAGACCATAGACTTTCTGGATGAAAAGATTCATCTGCACCCTGACAGAGGTATCAGTACAGGAATTCATAAAAAAGAAACCTGAAGAAATCATTATCTGCATAGGGGGAGTATGCACCCGGGACATATTTTTGATAACATCTTTGAGAATCAGATCTTAAGAACTTCAAGATTATGTACTGAGAATGAAGACTTTGTAGCAGAACACAGAAATATTGAGACGCATTTAAGCAACAGATCTTATAAAAGAAAGAATTTAAGATTGAAGCATGATCCACAGGAATTAAGGAGAGGAAAGGGACGTCCCTACTTCTCTGAACCTACATAGAGTCATCATTAGAGTCTGGATTTTAAAACTGAAACTCAATCACAGCAACTTAAATGTCTGTTAACATACACTGCTGACAATAAGCAAGTATGTGAAGTTATTAGGAAGTTTTGTCCTGTATTGACAACTGATGATAAAATAAGAGACATTGTAGGTGAACAGCCCTGATTCCTATATAAGAATAAGAAGAATTTGAAATGTCTCATTTGTAACAAAGATGAATTTGAAAGAAATAGGCCCAATTCTTACAGAAAGGGCACTTTCAAATGCCTGAGATGCAAAGCCTGCAACTCCATTGACAGCTCCAATACTTTTGTACATCCATACTCCAGGCAACAGTACAATTTTAATGTCTATGCTGATTGTACTAGTTCCCACATTATATACTTAGTGACTTGCTGCCAATGTAGTGCTTTCTATGTTGGCAAAACGGATCAACGTCTTAAGGAATGTATCCTCAGACATTTGAGGGACATCAAACAGAAAGATCCCAATAATGCCTTAGCAGCCCATGTAGCACAGTATCCTTCTCATTATTTTGTATTTAAGGCCATAGAGGCAGTCTGTCAGACCACAAGAGGAGGCAATGTTCATAATCACACAGAGTTAAGGGAGACATGCTGGATAATTAAATTAAGAGCAAACAGATCACCAGGCTTGAATACCATTGTGCCTCTAAAACCTGCACTTAGGAATAGAAGGAATATGATTAGCAAGTTTACTTGAATGTTGCTTCATTCATATAATGTATTCATATCCATAGCTATTAGTTTTCTCATATACAATCTTATAGTAAAGAGAAGCACTGCCCCTTTAATTACAATAAAGGAAATTATACCTCTTTGCTAGCTGGCCTCGTTTTGGTCTGCAACAAGGGTGTGTCACAGAATTAAGTGATGAATGGCTGTGATGCCTTATAAATACAAAAGCTGAACAGTCCTTTTTATACGATCTGAAGAACGCTTATTTGCTGAAAGCGCTTATCGGAAGACTGAGGACTGCTTGTTTTATGCTATATTCTTTTTCTTTTTAATAAAGTTTTGATTTTACTATTAAGTTTTACTGCCATGGTGGACATCAGGAGTTTTTAGTAGTGAAAATGTATAACCACTGCATACAGATAGGTGAAACAGACACACTGCTGCAAGGGGGTATACTCACACACACTTACCTTTTTTTATATTAGACCCCTACCTATCTCGTAATTTATACTATTGTACTACATACTTATCAAATGCGCCATGGAGCTTATGTGTTTTGACACTGTCTGCCACTGCTGTTTAGATGGATGACATCAGCAGCTGTTGACAGGGAGGCCTCTGTTGTGGAGGATGCTAGTGAGAGGGCCATGAAATGATTAACCATTGCACAGACATAGGCCTGATGGGGATGTCAGTACTGCTGTATTAGAAATATGTATATATGCACACATGGTGGGTGGTATAAGATTAGAACCCCTGCCTACCTACTAGTATACACTACAGCTCGCAGTACTACTTGCATGCACCACAGGTTACATTTGGTGTACAAGTGGCTGCAGCAGTACATCACTGTATACCTTTATGTGTGTGTATCTCTCTCTCTCTCTCTCTCTCTCTATGAGTTACCTCTATGTATCTATATAGATACATATACATATTTATGTATATAGATAAGGGTAATCATATCTGAGGGGAATAGGGAGAGACATATACATATGCATACCTGTCTATATGCACAGTGATATATTCACATCTCAGTTCTTTAGCCATATGAGCCATCAGACATGAGCTGAAATTAGCTAAGTGTAGGAGCATGCCCAGTGTGACCATCAGTACTTACAAGGAGACTGCAGGCCAGACTTACCTGTACTCCAGTCCAGGATTTTGTGTGTTACAGCCAATTGGCTGCTGCATCAGATTCAACAGTTCAGCACCTCCCTGATATTATGTCCAAGGGATTTCCCATCTTTGTGCTGCACATAATATAGTCATAGCGAGGGTGTATACAGATTGTAGTCAACTGTACAGGGTTTTGCATCATATGTCTGGTATGTTTTACATAACATTGTGATTTTCTGGTACATCAGTGGCAAATCATTATAGACTGATTTTAGGAATGGATGACAAACAGTTGATTTACTGACTTCATCCACAACAGGGAATCCATGATACTGGACAACCTGTTATTCTCTGCACTGCCTACATTCGTGTGGCCACTAGTAGATACCTCTCCTTATATGTGGGCCTTTGTTTCACTCCTGTTCATGGCTTTGTCCATATTTCCTGCTCTAAGTAGTTGTAGATATGCTGTGACTGGGGTACATACTGTAACACTTCACAAAGGTTTACAGACTTCTCACCTCTGACCGTACAAGTTTTGCATGATGTCTAGCATTCCACCTTCTATGTCTGCTCTACTCCTCAGACAGTTATGTTGTTTTGGTAATATACAACTACATTGTGCCCACTGACTTGTTATAGGTACTGACAAAGTTACATGATGGCTTGTACATCCTGCTGCTACTTTGACTTGTTATGACCTTCTGTTATACTAGCCACCTTTTAGGTTACTGAGTGCATGTGTAATGTCCATACCTGTGGCCCCCTGTCCCTCCATTCTCTCTGGCATTGTCCAGCTTTCTTGCAGTAATAAACTGTGACATATTTTATAAGTCTCTGGGACTCCAAACATAGGAGAACCTCACATGCAAAATTATAGGTGCAGCCAGCTTCGAACCATGAACATCATCAACCATGCTAATGTACTTAGCCCACTAAGCCACACCAGCCACCAGAAAGTGACGTTTAATTCCTGGTACTATCAACAGCAGACAGACATAACTTTGAATCCTGCATATTGAGGAAATTGGACATTTCGCCAGGTTGTTTGGGACAGCCCTCGACTGTAAGATCTGCGGCTATGACCTTGCTAAAATACTGTTACTGCAGTTGTATGGACACATGGATGTGTTGGGGTAGGGAACTCAACATTGACGGTCATGTCTCTGTCCTTTGGCCCCACTGTTTGGCATTTCCCTCGCATGGTGCAGTGGGTTTTGCTGCCTTATGGCCTACTGCATATTATGGGGCAACCAGTATTGGACAGAGAGTACCTGTTGTCCCACGTAGCTATTAGCTCTCTGCAGGTAGCCCAGTAGCCCATTATTCCCTTGCATACATGGAGCAGGTCCTTACATATGCTACCATAGTCTAGTATCCAATACATCTGTTGTAAAGAAGAGTGACTTACATTGTGACTGCAGCAGTTGAGATAACAGTGCTTCAGGGCTGACTCTATCTGATGTGGGTCTACTTCATAACACTGAAAGTTCATAATGTTGAATTTCATAACATTGAGACCAGAACATTGAAAATTCAAAACATTGAAAACCCAAAACATTGAAAACTCAGAACATTGAAAGTGTTTTTCATAACATTGAAAACTATAATGTATATATAAATAACACCCTCTCCACCTATAACAACACCTAACTAGCAAACACACTATCTACTATGTTTCTGCAGGGGGCAAGCCCCCTACACCCCCCATGTGTAAATATACCAACTCCAAGATTGCACTACAGTGGAAAAAAGTTAATTTCCTAACTTCATACACTGAGGTTAGGAAATTAACTTTTATCCACTGTAGTGCAATCTTGGAGGTGATATATTTAATGTATGGAGGGTGTGGGGGTAGAGCCCCCCACATGGGAGATGCAGGGGGCCTTGCCCCCTGCAGAAACATAGTAGAAAGTGTGTTTGTTAGTTAGGTGTTGCTGTAGGTGTCCGGAATCTTATTTATTTGTGCAATGTACTTTTCAGTGTTATGAAGCACACTTTCAATGTTCTGAGTTTTCAATGTTTTGGGTTTTCAATGTTTTAAATTTTTGATGTTCTGGTCTCAATGCTATGAAATTCAATGTTATTAGCTTTCAGTGTTATGAAGTAGACCCTTTTGGGGCACACTGTACACAGCCAACACATGGTAAGGTACAGGTTGTGTGATGTAGGTGGCAACCTTTTTTACTATGTATGTGAGACAGAGTGAGGTGTCAGTCCCTAGAACCCTAGATTGTAAGTGCATGTGCTATGCATTGCCTCTTTGCCAAAGCCAGGGCATACTGGGCATGCCTACATTTGCCTACAGGGACAGGCTCAAGTGTTCCTCTTCCAAGTCCCCCTGTGGCTGCAGTTGAGGGACCTTGGCACTGGCAGGGGGGCTGAGTGCCCTTTCTCTGTGATGATCCTGCTGCAGCTGTTTCTGCAGGATCCTATTGTGTATATGGCACATACTATGAACATTTGTGCACATGTGGCTGGAGAGTACTGTAGTGCTTCACCAGATATATCAAGGTAGAGGAACCATGACTTGAGCAGCCCAAGCCCATGCTCTATGATGCTCCTAATTTGTGCCTGTGCCTCTTTATGGCATTCTGTGGTAGGTGTGTGTGCATTTCTGATGGGTGTCATCATCCATGGTTCCAGTGCATAGCCAGTACCCCCAGTAGATGGCTGTATGGGATGTCCCCACTGGCAAACATCTGGTATAGCTATGATCCATGCCAGATATGGGAGTCATGATAACTGTAAGGGCTGCCAGCACACGCACTCATGATAATGCACTGGGCACTGCACACAACCTGGCAGTTGAAGGAGTGATACCCTTTGTGGTTGACGTAAACACTACCCTCCTCACCGGGTGGTGCTTTGATGTGCACATGAGTGCAGTCTATGGCACCCAGTACCTCAGGGTAGTGTGCTACATGGTGAAAGAAATGCATACAATTGGCCCTCTCCTTAGGGGTGTGGGGTAAATAAATGTGCTGACTGGCATGTGTTTGCATGGCAGCCAGGAACTGGTGGAGTACCCTAGATGAAAATGCCTGTGAGACCCCCATCATGTCCCTAGCTGCTCTTTGAAAAGTACCTGTTGCTAGTATTCTAAGGGCTACACATGCTTTTGTTTCCAATGGGTGGGGTTCCCCTCTGTTGGCTCTGGGTCTGAGTTGAGTGCAGCAAAGCTAGATGAGTTCTTATAGTATGTCCCTGTCCACCCTGTAGTGCTCTACACTCTCTAGCTCACGTAGCTCCTGGAAGGTTACCCTTGGCCTGAACACTCTTCTCCTTCTCAGTCTGGGCCTATTGTCAGTGGCAACAGCAGCACTGACCTCAGCCTCTAACACATACAGATGCAGCAGAGCAGCAGCAGCACCTAGTATTCTGTCAGTTAAAATGCCCAAGTCTGCACTCCAGTGGTGGAGAGTATGGGGGAAAATTAGATTCTAGGGTGTATGCATACTTTATAGTGGTCTGCTGCAGATGCAGCCTGTGTGATTGGCTAACTATGATGCATTCCACCTGCCAGGTACATCACCAAGGGGTTTGAATGGCCCCGTGTTAGTGCAACAGGGCTTATCAGTCATTTAGACATGATTGACTTTCCCAGGCTATTTCTTTTTTTTTTTTTTTTTTAAATCGTTTCCCTGCTAAGCATTGTGGCATGGTGTGCAAACCTGTGGCACTGGTGTAAACACTACTCAGCAGTCTGGATACACCCCTATGCACGGGCATGCTCAGCATAGCTTAAACCAGCTAAAACATGTGCCCCGCAGCTAAACAAAACTTGGCACCACTAGATGCACACCCCTGCTTAGCTGAGATGCGCAGCATGCAAACAGGTGCTGCTGAGCTCCAATCCGCTTACACTTATAGTGATACACACCCTTTTTTTGTCAGCTACCTGTTCTACTGACACCAACATGATTATGGGGCTACAGGAGTTTTATCTGCAGACACAGTGGCCCATTTTTGCTATTCAGTAACCCCAACTCATTTGCATACAGATCCTTGCACATAACCTGGATGCTTCACTATTCCAGGGCCTGGCTCCTTAGCAACCACTGACATCTAACATTGTACATACTGCATGCAGGACAGTATAATGCATTATTCTCACATATTTCTTATTTTCAGAGTTTAAACATTTTAATATTTTTTTGCATAGCGGCATGTTTGCATGTTGCTGTGCACCACGCAAATGTAATATGGGTATTTAAAAATATTATTTTACATTTTGTATTAATATTTGGACTTACGAGGCATAGTTTGCACATGACTGTGCCTACCATGACATTTCTGACTTTGTACTTGGGCTTTTACAGCCCCTGTTCAATTATTACATTTCTGTACATGGTTATTTCCCATGTACACTTCTGACACCAACATGGTTTCTGCATAGATACCTAGCTGCTTCCTGGATTGCAAAACACCCTCATTTTTATGGATTCTACCTGCTTATGAGGTGATTTGCATGCCACTGACACTTCCGTGCCCACATGTTAGTGCACGCCCCACTGTTCTGTTTACTGGATTACACAGCTGCCAGTTTCTGTGTTAGATCCATACCACTATGCCTACATGGAAAATCCATCCATTTGGCTTTTCTGAATTTATCCCATAGTCTTCTTATGTTTTCAAAAAGATATATTCTTTGCCCTATTTATATTTGTTGAAAAGTTGTCTTATGTACTGAGTGAGCTATTTTGTTGAGTGTTAGATGAAAATGTACAACACACCTTCCACATGTTATTATCTTATCAAATTTTCTATCATCTACTTAAACAGCATCATAAAATGAAAGACAGGTGATCATTTCAGGTATGTAAATATTAAGCAAATAAAATCCTAAAATATACCCCATTGGATACAACTTGGCTCAAGTCACATCAATAAGAATAAGTGCCACTACTCTGCATGCACCATTCTCGATCCATTACTCACTAGACTAACAATCTAAATAATCAGCATAACATTTCCTTTATTGCAGATCTTTCCAAAAAGAACCTGCTGATTCTCAGAGTCAAAAGCAGTACAAAATAAATGTGAATTAAACTGACTTGTAATAACCCCCCACCCACACACACACACACACACACACAGTCCATGGCATGCACAATGTTAGTACACAAATACTAGTTCTACGAAGTGTTGACTTTCCTTGGCTGTAAATGTTGGAAAATGCAGAAAACATCTAGAACTTTAAATGCTTCCTGCACAGGAATTTTGTCAAGTGCCTAACTCTGAGGGATTTTTTTGTCATGACACACTGCATCCTGCCTTCATGTGGGTAATTTCATTCACAATACCCCCTTACTTAAATTTACTACCTCCAGGATCACACCATTTTTTTTGGAAAAGGCACAGTTATGATGAATTAGCCATTTTCACAAAATGGCTATCAGTATGAAAGTCCTGCCTTATTTTATGCATAGATTTTGCTTTCATTGTCATACACTCTTTTGTAAGAGGATAGCTAAAAGTGTATTCATCTCATCTGAGTGTCTGTTAATACCAAATTGCTTTACTAATGTTCATGCTTTCTAAATGATGGGTAATGATTTCTGAGTTAGCAGTAATTTTTTACCTGCTACAATTTTGATAAACTCTGCTTCACTGGTTCCTTCATCTTTATTAAACATTCTGTTCTATTCATCTGCAGACAGCCCAATATATCATCTGTGATAATTCCTGTTTGCTCAGCATTGTTAAATATTATAGCGATTGTCTGTCTCACCAACTTTCCTAAAATGTTTGCAAATGGAAATTTGTTTTTCACGTCTAAGGCTAAAGCCTCATTTCTACATGTATAATTGCTTGTAGAATACATTATAGAAGTTTTAATACTTGGACAAAAACACTGTGTCTTCAGAGTTTATATAGGATTTATATTTATTACCAATGCTTCCCCCTTTCCTATTTTTATTTTTAATCTTTTTAAGTCTCTGCACATTCATGACTTTCCCCATCCCTTTGGATATCTTTCAGCAGATTAATTCTTCCAGATACATACTCCTTTTTTGATCTTCAATAAAATAAACAGTGCTCAAGATATGCTAGAATATGTTGCATTTATGATGCAAACATATACCCAGTCATCATACTGGTCTTCATTACTGGCTTTGCATAATACATTTTTTGCATCATTCTACCCCCCTAGCTCATGTTGACTCTAGCTGTATCTCCTGGCTTGCTTGCTCAAATAGCCTCAGATTCCTAAATGTCTCCATATGTACTAGCCTTGGATGTTAGACTTCTCTGGGTAGGCATCCTGACTAATGGGTAGAACAGGATTTTAGTCCCTGGGAATGTAGGATCCAATGGCAAGTTATGAACTTGAAAATGTTAGCTTCATGCTGTGAAAGATGACCAAGTTCCTTAGCTGTAGGACCAGATAGTACAATGACATCTGGAAGTCATCATCACCCTCTGATACCCTGAGATGACCCAAGCTTATACAGACACTGAGTTCACCAAACTTGCCCCCCGCCCCTCCCCAGACATGAGAGCTTTGCCAGAACAAAATGTGGGTCACCAGTCTAGCAAACAGATCAGTTTTCACATTGCAATCTTGGTTCAATTTAGGGATAACAGTGAATTCCAAAACTTTTAATCCCCATATGATGTTTAATGTCTCCATACCAAGGGGTGTACATACCATGAATTCTTCCATACAAAATATATCATCTTGAATTATTTTTACATTAAATCTTAATGGCCATCTAGACAGCTGCAAAATTTGCTGATGCAGACTTCTGTAGAGACCACCTGCCATCTGCTTCCCATGGCTATCAAACTAATTTTATATTATCGCCATTTGATTTAATCTTGCTTTCTAAACTTAATCTGAGGTCTGCTTTAAAGATATTAAATAAAATTTAATAAAAAATGGAAACATAAGTTACCCCACTATTTGCTGACTATTCTCTTTTATTGCTTAATGGCCCTGATCTATCGACTCTCCAGTTTCATTTATAGGTGCAGTTGGTTAAGGCTGTGAGTTGTAGTTCAGGTGATATGAGCTTTGATTTTCTCAGCTCTCCTGTACCTACTGTGACCTTTAGCAAGTTGTTTAACCAGATATTTCTCCTACGTTGCCCCTGAAAAGGGTTTATATGTTCAGTGGGTCTACCTGGTTGACAAATTGGTATTATCATGTATAGATAATGTATTGTTTTTTAAACCATTCCTCCCACTGCAAAAACTTGCTTGCAAATATCACAAAGTCTGATTTCTGCAGGGTTGATGCCTATATTCTGCTGAGCAGTTTAGTACTAATTCTGGTAACATTATCAAAACTGTATCTGGTACTTTACCCAAAACCATACTAGTTCCTTGTATGAGAATCTTACTTGTTATTGGCAAGATATTTATCAAGTCCAGTATCATTGGACCACACACACACACACACACACACACACACACACACACACACACGCACACACGCACACACGCACACACGCACACACACACACATCAAACAGCAGTGACAGTATATAACAGTTATCACTATGATTTGTTTTGTTTTTGACATTTGATATGCCTGGCCCTTAGGACTATTTATTTAATTTATTGGAATGTGAAAGAAGGACTAGGAGGAGTTGTAGTAGACTAACTTGTTGATGCATTTCAGTTATGCTGTTCTGTCTAGCCAAATGTTGTGGACTAGTGGTGATAAGAACTTGTCTTTATGCTAGTATTTGCTATTCTCTGCAATTATATGACCATGGGTCACTATATTCAAGTAGCAGGTAGCACAAGGGAAAAACCTGCTCTTTGGTAATCAGTCCGGGGATCTTGTTCTGGCTCAAATACTTGATTTTTGTTTTCCTTTTGGATTCTGTCAAAACTGTTATGACAAGGTATGCACGCTTTTATATGATTTGATTCATTGTGTGGCAGTCAAATAATCAGTAACCCCTTTATATCTGACATATTCTGATGGCTATCAGATTATTTCCAGACTGTACCAGTCTTTGTGTACCTTGTCATTTGGTTAGATTCTTTATTTTCATTTAGATGTACCAGGGAGTTTCTGCTTAACAAGGTATTAGGAAAACTGGGTCATGCCTAATTTAGTAAATTACTAGGAGTTAAAGTCAATCGTTGGAGAAAGTTTCTTTGTTCAATACTGCTACTTGATGTAAAATATACAACACGTGCTGTCATCCTTATTGAAAATATTCACTGACTATAAGTGATGTGCAGTTTCACTCAGAGACTCAATATTTATTTTCATTTTTGTGTGTTCTACTATGCAGGATTTTATAAACTCTGTATGAAACCAATTTTATCAGATTTATAAGATGTGCAATTCACTTTTAACAATGTTGTCATACCCAGGTCACCAGCTCATCAGGAAGAGGTAAACTGAATTCAGATGTGTGTACAGACAAGTCAGAGAAGATTCTAGTTCTAATAGTAGCACTGCAGTAAGCTAATGACTTGAATACCTGACAACATTTGACACAGCTGGATAATATTGGTTCATGTGGATCTTACTTAGAAAATCATCAGCCTCAGAGGTTTTCTGAGTCACCCCTACAAAATTCTAGGAAGACCGGATGGGTTAGTGAATACTGCAAGGGACGTACTAACTGGTGTAGAATGAAGCACTGCTGAACATGACCTCAGACAAAATTAAGAACGTAATAATCTAAAGATGAATCCCAGAAAGTACAATACCGATGTGAACTCTTAACAAAAGATACATGTGCTCACAGAGTTTGAATTGTAGCCTGATCCTGACAAAGTCAAGTATGCGTTACAGATAATATATTCAAAAGACAAAATGGCTTTGCAAATGTTCTTGGCAATGATTCAGTGTGTTGGACAAATCATAGCTAATTTGCCCAAAATGTTGTTGCCATCGTGACAATTGTTTAAAAATAATGTAATTCACTTGGAATTTGAACAAAGACATAGTTTCAGAAATTTTGTTTGTGTATGTATAAGTTTACATATGCTTGTTTTTTTTGTTTGTTTTTTTTTAACTGGCATAGAGCTACTACTATGACTTGTGTTCTAACCTGGCAAAGAAGCAACTTGTCAAGCAGAACTGTTTGGGAAAACATAGCAATGAAAATATTAAATATGACTTATTTTTGCAGTCAGGAAAAATGGGGAGCAAGCTCCCCCCCCATCTCACATGCAGACATATATCCAAAAAATATATTTACTGACTCCATTGCTGCACAAATATGAGGAAGGGAAAATTTTCCCAAAAGAAATAATAACTTTCTTCACCACCTAAAAACAGCAGCAGCAATTTGCTATAGAAAACAATACTTACAGAGTCCATATTTGCTAAACTGAGCTCTGTAAGTTAGTTTATTAATTTATTGTATTTTATTTTACATTTAACTAGGTAAATACAGTGGTTTGAAGGCTTTCTTTAGGCATGACATAGGCCTTCAAGGCATGCAATAAAACAAATGGAATATAGTACAAACAGAATGAGTAACCTTTTTACCCTTTTATATGGATGTTATCTGGAATATTTTGTAGGCACCATAGACATTAGGCTTGAGTTAAGCTCTGTGTTTCTAAAATATAGACATATATTTCACTTTACTGACAAGGACAAAAAATGCTGAAGCATGCATGTCTACAACTAGTTGGGTTTAATTTTATTTGCCTAAATGTACCCATAAGGATATAAAAAGTAAAAGCCATGGGAATTCAGAAGCCATGTAGCTGAAACAGTGGTACGTTCTTAAGGGTCATTAATATAAGCCCCTTGAGACTCCACTACAAGAGGTTTAAGGTATTATACAGAGAAGACTCAAGCCAGATCGGTTTTTAGTTTTTACTGAATGGTTTGTCTATCTGGCATTTTTTACCATTTCATTTGGACAAAGAGAATAAACATGATAAGAACTGCATACAGGTAATTAACATTACATTGAATACATGCAATCAACAGAATACAAATGTAACTAGAAAAAAATGAAAAGACATATAGTATTTTAAAACTGTTGAGATATGTGTTTATTGGAATTAGTGGATAATTAGAAAGAGGGAAAGCAGGAAAAGATTGGGAATACTATCTAAGAGGTTGCCTAATTAATCAGTACAGGAAGGGGAAGAGTAGAATAATAAAAATTGAGTAGCTGTAGTAAAAAAGAATGTAAGAAAGGAACATAGTAGAGTCAACTGAGGGAGTAATGATGTAAGTGACAATCCAATAAGTGTAAAATAAAAGCTTGATATAGGTGTTGCAGTAAATGTGGAAGGGAGGCATTGTGAAAATTAACATTAATTCATGTTGTAGATATTTACTTAGATATTTTAGAGATTAAGGCAGATCCTCAACATTAAGAGTTACCAAATAACTCCATGAGATATAAGAGCAAGCAGCATTAGTAGCACAACAGGTAACATACTCACATTAGTGCAGAATGTTGTGGGTTCCATTCACACACCTGGTAGTGCAATTGCCCATACTGAAGTGTAGCATAAGGAGAGTACTGCCCATCAGATGAGATATTAAATTGAGATCCCATCTGATTGAGTCGGTGGTAACTCAAGTAGATATAAAAGATCCTATGGCTCCTATCCAAAAGAGAAGGGGTCCTTTATTTATAGAGAAAAATAATGCTTATGTTAAAAATATTTACAATTTACAAGTATTTACATATAAAAACAATGAGTAAAAAAGTCACTCAGACAAACCAATAAGATAAACTACCAGAACATCTAGCCAAGCAAGAGTGTCCACTGTGTGATTCCTTAAACCTCCTGTACAAGAGGTACATGGGATATATGCAAATGACCCCTTAAGGACATCATGTGTTTCAGCTATATGGCAGTTCTCAATGCCCATGACTTTTTTTTTTCTTTTTAAGTCTGTTATGGACAAATTCAGATCAGTAAAGTCAATCCCCACTAGCTGTGAACATGCATGTTTCAGCCTTCTTATGGCCTCACCAGCACAATATAAGTACACATTTACATATGTACAAATATATAAATATACAAATCTCCTTACACATTGAGATGGGTCCTTTTTACTCCTGGGCAGTAACTAAGGAGTCTCAATCCTCACCACTGTTACCAGCAAGGGAGTGTCACTAAGAGCAGGGATAGAAATGTACAATTTCTCCTAGGTGTATATCGGGAACAGGTTCCAAAACCTGGGACTGTACTGTATGCTTCACTCCATGTCCCCAAAAGAGACTCCACACTAACCACTGAAAAACACTATGTCCCAGTTCTAGGTATCAGGCTCACTGACTTTTAAATGTATGACATTCACAGATACACACACTCTTGGGAAAGACTGACACATATTTATTTGCTGTGTTTTTTTGCTTTTGCCCATATTACAAGGTAATAGCTACTACCAGTCAAATACCACAATACCCTTCAAAAGGGGTGTTAATTATATTGGGTAAAATAGATATTCAATTAAATGGTAGCATGTATCCCAAGCAGTAAGGCTTTTCAGGGTGACCTTAGTGTTATCACAATAAGCATAAACACTCACAAGTTATTAAAATATTCACTTAATAACCAGCCACAATGAGAGGTAGTAAAGCATTTAATAATGAATAAAGGGATTTAAAACATGTAAATACTGAATAACTGATTTCAATAAACAACATAGTTTCACACATGGGAAATATGAAAATAATAGTGTAGGATAGACATCACATTGATTTTAGAAAACTTCTAACTAATTAGCTGCAGTTCTCTGACTATCTTAGGATTAATTGTCCCTATCTAATCTAAATAACTCAGCAAGGCAAGATTATGCTCTTACTTTTGCAAGGCAAGATGAGGAATTACATCCACACTGTAGGTTGTTGTCTGTCTTCATCAACTGGAACAACTACAGTGGAAACAACTGGACTACTACTGCTGAACAGCTATAGAAAACAAGTGAATAAAACTGAACTTCTGACACAAAACCTGCTTTAATAGCAGATTTTTTTTAAAGTAACAGGAAGCTGCTATGAGAATTCTACGTTCTCAATTCAGACTTTAAAAAGTAAACTAACAGCTGCAGTTACTATTCTGTTATCCCAGCTCTGGAACACAATGACATCACATCTATGTCAGCTGACTCTGGCATAACATGCATTCAGAATTCTCTTTAAGAAAAAAAATGTACATTTGATCAACCAGAAGTACACTGTTTGACATTCAAACATCTTGCATAAATCAGAGCAATAATCAAAGGACATAAACTTATTTACAAAATAATAGCTAGTCATGCTGGCATATGCAGCACAGGGTAATTTACAATTATTTAAAAAACTTCATCCAATCATGCTAACACGATAACAATATCTAATATCCTCACACACATATTCATAATTTCCTTGATAATCATGTTAAATTTTCATCCCCATTAGTACCCCACTTCTTTTTCCATAACCACCACCTGATTTTACTTAACATTGCTGCTAAGATTCCATGCAGGAATAGCTTATTTCTGCACAGAAATGACTGTTTAAGAGTAGCACAGCAGCGTGTCATGCATAGTAATGAAGGCTCGCTGCCTCTGCTCCTAAATGGACACGGAGCATGGATGATTGCAGGGGGTGTGTCTGAGAGCAGAGTTCTCACAATGCACATGCCCCTGCATGCAAGAAGTGCCGTTCAGTAATTACAATGAGCGAGAATGCTCATAGGGGGTTACATACCTCCCAACTGTACACATCTTCACAGAATGTCCAGATTTTTCACCCATACAGTTGGCCTGTACCCCATTTGTCCTGGGAAATCACTGGGATGATGTCAGGATTTAAGTAGTTAAATAATGGCATACATTTGAGTTTCAGACACCAAATCCATCAGAAACGTTATTTTAAAACAAATCCTGTTGCACTAGCAACTTACCTAATTTATAAGAGCAATATTTAAAATATGTCCCTAGTTGTACCTCCATTTTGTCAAGCTTTGTCCAGCTGTTTTGCATGAAGAGGTTGAGAGGTATGGGGGTAGCTAGGATTTCTGCCAAATGTGCACATGCATGCAGAAATCCACAGCAATAAGTGGAATATGTCCCTTGCTAGAAAAAATAACAGTAGAATTTTTTTTTATCAAATAGATTAAATTTAACCATAGGTGTGCAGGTTTTCCTATTGCTTAGATATGCATATTGTAGCTTAAATAGTATAAGAAGCTAAATAGCAAGATACATTCAGTAGAAGCAGTACTGAAATAGTATAGTGGTCAGAGCATTCACTTTGCGAGCAGTCATTCCCGGTTAGATCCTCACTGTAGTAAATTCCATTTTCCATGTGAAAGCATTTGTCAACTGGAGTACTGTATTATGTGCAGATGTGAGGTGCCATTGTAATAATGTGGTAAAATCCACAGATAAACACAAGTGCCCCATACAGTATACATATACATGAATCAGGGATACTAAATGAAGTTATAATGTGTAATGAATAATAAATCCATAGAGTGTCCAAATCTACCACTTTCCCAAGAACCATGTTTCATTTCTTTCTAAATTACTGTGGGGGTAAGCAGGAATAAGCACTTTTAAGCAGTAGTAAGTGAGTTTAAGCCTATTTGCATGGGGTAAGCAATGCGCACACAGGTTAAACAATTTTGAAATTAACTCCCTATAAGCATATTTAATCGGAAGTAAGCATTGCTTACAGTCGTGCAAACCCGTGCAAACCTGCTTACAACTGCGTAAAAGTGCCTTAATCACTCTGTATCCAACAGCCCCTGTTCTGCCCAGCAACAAAATAAACAGGCCTTGAACCTAGGACCCTGTACACTATAGTAACAGCAGTTAACCAGTAAGCTATCACAGCTGTACATAAAGTTGAGGTATACCCAAACAGATCCTCACTATAGCAAATTCACAATTTACATGTGAAATGAATCTATAAACAGTTTTATGTTGTATAACCTACTACATAACATATATATGTGAACTGGAGTACTGCATTAAGTCCAGATGTGAGATGTCATTGTAATAAAGTGGTGAAATCCACCAATAAACACAAGTACCCCATACAGTGTACATACACATGAATCACATATACCAAACAAATATATAACATGCAATGAATGATAAATCAATGCCGAACAGCAAATAGTGTGCAAATTCAAAAATAAGCAATGCTAAGCGTTGCATACCCCTGCTTAGTAGGTGTAAGCAATGTGTAGCCCAGCTAAATCAATTTGCCCATTGATATAACCCTTTAAGCAATACCAGCCTTAGGTAAGAAGGTTTGCTCATAGCTTAGCATTTTCAAAACAGTCCAATCACGGCAAAGTGTGGGAAATTGGCACTATTTAAATCTCACAGGTGGGAATACATCTCATAACTGGTTGCAGCTTCCTCCTGAAGGCACTATGGCTGGTTTCATAGAAGGATCACACTTCCGAGCACAGCGCTAGGGCATCCAGGAGTACAAAGTCATGTCAGGACTCCTCGTAAAAGACCATGAAGAGAGACTGCTGCAAGGCCAGTACAAGGGTTCCCAAAATAAAGCAGAAGCTTGGCACTGTCTCACCCATGACCTCATCAGTGCCACTGGCATCCCTCGAACTGGTGAGCAGGTAAGGCATCACTATGCTGACCTGAAACTGAGGAAGAGGGAACTCTTGGATCAGTGGATCCAAGAAGCTAGGCAGAGGGGTGATGTCCCAGCAGTGTGTAAGTATCATTCTACTACCTGTTTAATAATTGCCAGCTCATGTATATTATGGATAGGTATGGCTAAATATTCCTCTTATGTCTTTGACAGCGGCAGCAGAGCGGGCTGTGAATTAGGAAGCCCATGCCTGTAGGCTGCAGAGGCTGTGTTGTGAGGCAGGTTAGTAATAATCTTGCATGTACTGTCCTAAGAAATGCATCTAAAAGTAGTAGAAAGTTAATTGCCAGTATAAAACCTGCATTGTGTATGGGATGTACTGAATAAACCAAACAATATGGCAGGAAGAGTCTCATATAGGCTGTATGAAAATAACAGGGTAACAGCCTGGCAATAAAGGTCCAACTCCTGGACTGCTTGTGTTTACTCTGGTATCATATGGTAATGCAGTGTTGCATTCTCCTAATAGTACTGTTGTATTAAGCACTGTTACCCACACTGTGCTACATAAATAAAATGTGTACGACTGATGTAATCACAAGGTCATATTATACGACTGAGAGAGACTTAGAAAACAGTGAAAAGACAGACAACATAATCCAAATAGCACACTCAACTGAGACATAAACTGTTGTATTTTTAGCACAAACAGCTATGGTTTGAATTCTGAGAGTGGTAGTAAGCTGTATGCAGAATCGTACCCCTCAACTGTACAGATATTGTCAGAAAGTTCAGATAATTAGCTTCATTTTCCTGCCTGTCACCCTGTCCCCCTGGCAAATCAGTGGGATTACCCCAGAAGTTTAGGTAGCAAATGCTGACATACAACTGATTGTCACACATCATAACTGTCATAAATATATCTATAAGAACAAACTTGTCACTCTAGCAACGCACCAAAATTTTATGAGAGTAATATGCAAAGTATGTGCCATCTCTACCCCCATGTTGTGAAGCTATGACCAGAGTGCGTGCAGTAACAGAGTGAGATGTATGTGCATAATATTAACATGGAATTTGGCAATATGTGTGGCAACATTCAGGTAGTGTTAACAAACATTCCCTCCACAGGTCTGTCAGATACGAAAACTGTGCCTAGAAATAAAAGGTTGAAATCCTGGACCGGTACTGTTTAGTCTGGTAGTGTATGGCAGTATTAGTGTTGCAGTTTCTCTGAATAATAAGGTATTACTCATCACTATCATCCACACTGTGCTACATAATAAAACTGTCTAGGAAACCCTGTATAAGAGTGTTGTAATTACAAGGTCAGAATGTAAAACCACGGGACACCTATAGACAGAAATCAGAGAAGAGATACACAGCAATATATATATATATATATATATATAGCACACTCAGCTGTGATGTACACTGTTTTATTTTTAGCAGACACAGCCATGGTTTGAATTCTGGGAGTGGTAGTAAGATGTATGCAGAATCACACCTCTCAATTGTACAGATTTGTCCAGAATGTCCAGAAAACTGGCCCATATCCGCTGCCTGTTACCCTGTCCCCCTGGCAAATCAGGGTGATAATCTCTGACATTTAGGCATTTCATGACATATAACTGACTGCCAGACATGTAATTATTCAAATAATGTATATGAAATCAAGCCTGTCATTGTAGCAGCTCATCAAAAGTTTATGAGGGCAATTGTCAAAATATGCCCCAGTTTCACCTGCATGTTGTCAAGACTTGCCCAGACTGTGTGCAATGAATGATTGAGAGGTATGTGTATAACATCAACCTGGAATCTGAGAATATGTGTAGAAACAGTCAGATAGTGTTAACAAACAATACCCCCACAGGTATACCAGGTAAGAGGTGTATACTGCTGGTAAAACACAGTTCATGTATATAGTTGTCTACAAATATACCACTGTCCAAACTAAGGACATAGGGTAGTGTAATAATACCTGTAAGGTACAGATTACAGTACTGACTAAGAAAGTATTGAGAACTACAGTGATATACAAGTTGTTAATTGACATCTCCCCTACCATATCTGCAACAATAATCTAAATAAACAACTCAATGGATATGTGTACAATTAATTCTACTGTTGGGACTTATGTCCTATTGTTTGATAACTATTGAAATTTGTTTCTATGCATGTTCCATGTTGAAATATTCCCACATTGGTGGCATGCTGCCATCAATGTACCTGCATGCTGTTGTAATGGCCACTGTGATTAAATATATGCTTGTGTTCTGTTTGATATGCAAATGTTCCATATCTGGTGTTTTGTGTTAATGGGAATATCTATGCATGCCGCTATACCTAATCCTGGAATGTGCTGATTATTACTCACCCACATATGTTTTAAAATTGAAACACCATAGCACATTTGGGAAGGGCGGTCCCAGCGGACCCACCTCCCCCACCTCATCTGGCCATAGCACTGGGCACCAGCACATCTGGGGCCCACCCCGGGACCTCCTCGTCTGCTGGTCCTGCACCACCTTCAGGTAAAACCACCTCAGGGGATGGGGCTCACCCCCCCTGGGAGTGGGCACAGACAGGAAACTGTCACCCATCATCAGGTCCAGTGTCTGGTGTGTAGTAAGCTACACAGGGTGTTTGGAGATCAGCTATGTCAGCTTGAGGGCTGCATGGTGCATCTAGAGGGTCAGACTGCCCCTCCTACACAGCCCCAGCATAGCCACCTTTGGGGCCTTGAAGGTGCAGTGGTGACTGGCCATGGGTGGGGACCTCAGTCCCACTGTTTCCATTTGGGGGCTCATGTGCTTTTGACTTCCAAACACCCCTATTCCATCCAAGGTGTTTACCCCCCCCCCACATGTCATATACTG
>NC_056744.1:1049400813-1049420813 GCF_019279795.1 Protopterus annectens | reverse complement strand
ACAACTCATGCATCATAGAGATGTATAATGGTGCTAGCAGGAATTGACTATAGCTACACTGCATGCTGTTGAATGCCATATGTCATGCATGTTGACAGACGGGTAACGAGTGGTCTGTGTGTAATAACTTTGTGCAGTCTCACATGTAAATGTGTGTGTGTGTGTGTGTGTGTATATGTGTGTGTGTGTGTGGGGGGGGGGGTTGTTCATATCTCTCAACTTCCCTTTGAAATCATGCAGTACATGGACATGGACAGACACATGAGACACCAGGAATACTTTTCTGACATGTAATCTCAGGACAGCTGATAGTATAATAATGTTTGCAGCATGAAACAGGCATTGGGAGGGAAAACTAGACACCAGGGATACTGTTTTAATTGTAATCAGCAAGAACGCCCATGTATACAGCACTACAGATGCATTGAGGAATTACTAGACAACACCAGAGAGTGTTACCAACAATAGTTATGTATGACACTCCAGTGAGTGACATTATTGAGTGACTGTAGTAGCCCATAACATATGGGGGCCATGCTCAACATGTCTGGACAAAACCAGGGTGAACACTGGATGACATTAGGGAATCTTTGAAAAAACGACTTCAATCAAGTCAAAGAGGTAATGGAGTAACAGGTCATGTGTTGTGATCACTTTTCTAAGCAATTAGAAGAATAATAATACGTTAATGATTGGTATTATTCATTGTAATTATTCAAGACTGATGCAGGATGGGGAACTTAAGAGAAAAAAATAAGGACATTCTACAAACTTAGGGACAGGTAAGTAGTATGGTGGAATGTCAGAGTGTGTGTGTGTGTGTGTGTGTGTGTGTGTGTGTGTGTGTGTGTGTGTGTGTGTGTGTGTGTGTGTGTGTGTCTGTGTGTGTGTACTGTTAAGCAATGAGGTACAGGTTTAATTAACCCCCTGTAACTTCTCAGGGTGCCTTTGTGGTTACACCCGAGCGCTCTCTGAGACGTAAAGTTTTAGCTGCACTGTTACAAATTAAATTGAAAAAGTACCTAAACTTTGTCAGGTACCTTCTTAACTTAATTTTCAGTGTGGATTAACATTATGTTTATATTTAAAATTTACGAGAAAATCTGTTTGCTATACACTGTGTATCTGCTTGTGATCACAGCAAGCCGATTCTATATCTGTTGCAGGAAGCAAGTGGTGGCAGCCAATCTGATTATTGCAATCCAAGCCGCCACTTTCCTAACACCTCCACCCCCCTGACCTAAGTTTTCCTTGTTCTGTTACAATAGAGGGTCATCCAGTAGCAATTGTCATCTACTTTATTGCTACTGGATTCTTCTGTCTACGGTAACAGAAAATTTCTGTGCACCGTTTTGGGAGACCACAGGTAATTCATCCCCTAACTGAGATTACATCCATGAGAAACAGCTGCAAGGGAGATCTTCCTTCTGTCAAGGTAAGTGCTCATTGTACAGAATAACTTTATAAAAGTTTCAGCAATAACAGTTTTGGGTTGTGCTCTAAAGTAGTAAGCGTTAGGGTAGCTCTACATGAAACATGTAGCAATGATTAGTTTGGATCGTGGGAACATAGTACTAGAAGTTGAAATATGCAGTAGGGTCTTAATGAGAAAATGGAGGCTCTTTTTCCAATCTAAAAATCTTTTACGTTAAAATTTTAAAAGAGAGGAGAGACATTCGAGGAAAGCTTAGAGCTGGTCTTGTAGTTCATAAACTGAGCCAAAGTCCTAGCTGTAAATCACCTTTGCTGAGCTGTTGTATGACTGAATAGTGTGATTGGCTGGATGGAAAGTATATGGTGTTGGTAAGGTGACAGATGGTCTGCTGGTAATGAGGAAGATAGAGAACATACCCACTGGTCATAACTACAAACCAAAGATGCCGGTGGTAATTGTCCTGTGTGGATGAAGGTAATGAAATCTTGCTCTAACGTTATTGTGTGAGCCATTTCATATTTTGCAGAATGTCGATCTACTTTCTGGTTGTATAGCAATCTGGCTCAAATACATGGCCACTCTACATAATTTCTGTTCCTGCACTGCACATCAACTTGAGTAGCTTGCAATTTCTCGAGTATCCAGATCAGTCTGTGTTATCACAGTACAGTTTAGAAGTGCAGGTACATTTTGGACCTCAACACGGTTGCAGTAGATGGTTTGCTATGCTATGCAGAAATAGCCAGGTGTCAAGCCCTTTCTTATTTGGCTTTAGTACAGCCTGTCATCCCTGATTGGTAGCAGCTTATGGATTTGTTTTATTGATCAAACAGCAGACAACATTGGCAGTGTGAGAAAGCAGGGCTATAAGTTGTGTTCATAGGTTGGTACTAGGCTATCAGCCCTAGGGCCTATACAAGCCTAACCATAACAATTCCCTGGCTTTTTCTTCCCACACTATTTACTTCCCTGGACCCCTGTCTAGTAGGGTGACTGACGTGATCCCCAGGGTGAATTTCCTTTCTCCCATCCAATCTTCAAGGTTCCTTTTGAAGAGGGCCAAAGAGGCACCCTGCTTGACATGTATGGCAATCTATTCCAGAGTCTGGGGAGTCTCTGGGTTAGGGACCTATCCCTCCAGCATGTTTTGTTTATTGTGATGACAAGGTTTAGATCCCTGGAGCGTGTGGCTCTGAGGGATTGGGATTTCTTTAAGTGTAGCATGTCCAACAGCTCTGGGTTTGATATGGCCTTGTTTGTTAAGCAGAGATTGCCTCTGAGTAGATGATATGCGATAGAGTATAGCTGGAGTTTTTTAAGGCGGTCAGCGTAGGGCATCTGCTTTAGGCCTGTGATTCTTTTAGTGAGGTATTTCTGCAGCCTTTCCAGTTGTTGCAGATGTCTTGAGAGGTACATACCAATCGGGGCGTTGTATTCTATAATGGGTCTAATGAGGGATGAGTACAGTGGGACAATGACCTCCTTTTTTCTGGATGAAAAGCCCTTAGTGATGAGGTGAGCCACATAGAAGGATTTCTTGACTATTGCGGTGATGTAGTTATCGAAGGTGAGACCGCTGTCCACCTGTGTCCCTAAGTCTCTTATCACACTTTCGGTGTTTAGCATACTGCCACCTATATGGTAATTCATGGATACATGTTTTTTCCCAAAGGGGATAACTATACATTTCTTGGAATTTAACTTGAGCTCATGGCTCTGGCTCCAAGCATCTGTTTCTGTAAGGCCCTTTTGTAGAGAATTCACATCATTTGGTGATTCAATAATGGCTCCCAGTTTGCAGTCATCTGCAAACTTTGTTAACCAGAGTCCCTTAGTGTTGGCCTGTACTTCAGAGAAGTAGATGCCAAACAAGAGTGGTCCTAGGACTGAACCCTGAGGTACTCCACTTGTTTGGCATCTACTTCTCTGAAGTAGATGCCAAACAAGAGTGGTCCTAGGACTGAACTCTGAGGTACTCCACTTGTCACTTGTCTGGAGCTGGATTTGGAGTTGGCTACTTTTACAGTGTGGGTTCTATCAGTAAGCCAGTTAGCAACCCATTGGGTGACATAAGGATTAATGCCCAGCTTAGTAAGTTTATCTATGATTCCAGAGTGGGGGATGGTGTCAAAGGCCTTGGCAAGGTCTAGATAGGCTGTGTGGACCACCTTACCCTTGTCCATGGCTCTGGAGACTGATTTGAAGAAGTCAATCAGGTTCAGGAGACAAGATCATCCCTTCACGAACCCAAACTGGGTGGGGTCCAGTGTTTGAAGGTTGCCAATGTCTTTGTTTATAAGTTCCATGATAATACGCTCCATGGCCTTGCAGATAAGGCTTGTCAGACTGATGGGATGGTAGTTTCCAGGATCCAAGGTGGATCCCCCCTTGTGGAGTGGGATAACTGTAGCTCTGCACCACTCAGTGGGCACAAAACCTGAGGTGAGGCTATGATTAAACATGACACTTAGGTGAGGTGCCAGTTCATATTGTAGCTCATGTAGTACACAGCCCGGGATGTCATCTGGTCCCATGGATGCTGTATTCTTAGCTTTGGATTGTGCGTTTTTTACCTGGGTGGCCATTATTACTGGAATTTGGCAATCTTCCAGTATTGAGATGGGCCATTTAGGGGGTGAGAGGGGGTGAAGTTGGCACTGAATCGATCTGCCAGAATATTGGCAATATCCTTGGGATCAATATATTTAATGCCATTCTGTTTTAGCTCAGAGCAGATCTAAGTATTGCCATTTAGATTCTTGGCATAGTTATAGAATGCCTTGTGGTTGTCTTTGGAATCTTTGGCAATTTTATTTTTGTAACTAGCTTTGGAGGATTTTATGAGGGATCTCAGTTTCTTACTGAAGCTGGTAAGGGAGTTTTTTGCATCCTGGGATTTTCCTCTTTTCTGCAACAGTTTCTTCCTTTTGTTGTAAAGTTTGTTTATGGCAGGAGACCATCAGATTGGCTTCCTTTTTTTGTATGAGAGCATCTTGGTTCTATTTGGGATGGCACGATTCATGCATGAGTGGATATGCTCGTACAGTGCCTTAGTGTAGGACTCAGCAGCTGAACTTTCAGTTCCCGTTTGCATGGGTGTCATGAAGTTTGTCACTTCTGACTTGAGTAGCATGAAGTTGGCTTTGGAGAAGTTTTTTATGGAGGTATCCTTACTGGGGAGTGGGGGTGGGATGTGGATGTTAAGGGTGATTAGCTTATGGTCAGACCTGACTAACAAGGGGGTGACCATAGGTGTGGTGCATCGATTTCTCATGTTGGTAATGACCAGGTCTAGGATATTGGAGCCACTGATGGGACTATGGATCAGTTGATCCAGGGCGTTGGAATTTATGAATTCCAAGAACCGTTGGGCAAAGGTGTTGGTACAGGAGTAGTTTTCCCAGTTAATGGCAGGGAAGTTAAAATCACCCAGTATTATGGTGTTTGGTTCTGTCTTAATATTTTCCAGTATATTTAGAAAGGTGTAGTGAGAATCTTGGGGTATGGTAGGGGATCTGTAGCAAGCTACAATTTGGATTGCAGTCTTACCTAGTGTTAGTTGCACCTGGAGAATTTCAGATGCATTGTGTTTGGCAACTAGCCTGGTGGTGTGAATATCCTTGGTGAATATTGACTCCTCCATCTTTAGTGTTTCAGTCATGGTTTGGTGGCTGAAAAGTGTGGTAAGAGTTGTAGCCTGGTACTGCAGGGGTGCTCTTTGGAGCCTTGAACCAGGTCTCAGTTACTGCACAGATATTGATGTTCTCCATTTTTAGGAGTGCCTCAAGAGAGTGCATTTTGAGGTTTAGACTTTTAGTATTGAGTAGCATTACCTTCAGATTTTGCATGCTTGTACCTTTTACGGTGATGGTTTTATCCTTTGAACTTTGCCTAAAAAAGGCACTATAGGGGTGGCAAAAGCCTTAGCCAGTAACCTGAATCCCAGGGGCAACAGGTGCAGACCATATCTGGCAAAGCATCGTAGTCTGTCAATCATGTCATCCCAGGTTCTGTCTGTTTATGATTGTGTGCGAAATGTGTGCTAGTATTTGAAATGTAGTGTATGTTCTTTTTTAAATGTTTGTGAGTCTTTTGAGTTTCTAAACATACGACAGGAATAGGCCCCACTCCAAAGTCAAAGTATAATCTAATTATATTTTTTATGTTAACCGGAAGCGCTCTTCCCAAAGATGGCAGTAGATGACCAAGCAGGCTTTGTCGGGGTGGTCTTCTGCAGATCACTGGAGAGTCCTGTTGAAGTTTATGGCACAAGAGTAGTTTTTATTTATAGCCCTGTATTTTATTTTGTTTCATTTTATTTATATATTTGTATATGCATTTATCTGTTTTGTATGCATTTTTAATTAAGAGAGCGATATTTGATATTTATCCTTTCATTATTAGGTTGACATTTTTCTCAACACCCACTAATGCAAAAAGGTATTTGAACATAATTTTATTTTTCTCTGTTAACTGTTATGCATTGTAAAACGCTATAATGTTTAAAAAGTTGGATTGGTAACATACCAAACATTATGTATTGTTGTTTTAAATAATGTGATTTAATGCAACTTTATGTCACAGTATTATTGCTTAGTTCACAGCATGGCTGACAGAAGGGATATGTAATGTTAGAACTGTTTTGTGTGTAAATTATGCAATTAGATACCCTGAGAAATTATAATATGACCCCTAGTGCTGGCCTAAAGAGATACATTTGCTATTCTCAACATCAAAATTATTAAAGGCAGATTTAAGGGAAAATCACATTTCATTCCCATTTACAGGTACTTAGAATTAAACTTCTTCATTAACGCAGTGCCACACTATGACCACAATTTTTATGAACTAGACACATTAACAACCTTTTCAAGACTTCAAAAATGCCATGACCACTTAACAAATTGAGGACATTGTTTTCACAAGTAAATATTCTCCTTAAAATTTAAAATGTGCATGACTCCAATACCTTGAAGATACATGGAAGAGATGATAATTCACCAGTTATACCTCTCTAGTGTTTTTGTCATAGACACCATTTTAACATGGTGCAGTTCCTCTTACAGTATTCCTCTGTGTTGTCCTTATTGATGGAGAGATTTGAGGGAATGGCATCTGACACAAGAAATGGACCATGTCTAACAGTGAATCCTCATATTAAGTAAAAAGAATTTAAAGATAGACTTTTAACTTTATTGTACTTCTCTCATTCTCTTGTTGCACCAGCATTTACAAAGGAGTTTAATTTCATTTTGTGCAATAATGGTATCTGTTTTCATTCTTTGCACCCTGTGAAACATATGTCCAAATGTAAAACACTGAGATAAATATTAACAAATCATACTATTGCAGAGCTGGTGAGCCATGGACCTAGACTTATAATTCCCATTATATGAAGAACATGTTTAAAATTATACTGTCTTTATTATACTCATTTACCAGTAGACTGACCTGAAAAGATGAAACTCTATTGTACTACCTGTGTTCTGGTATGTCATGCACCTTGTCTATATCATGACTTTAACCAGAATGCTTTCCGGATATCTAAAAATATGAGGCAAATGCATTCATTTAAGTGAGTAAATGGCCTGGTCAACAAATGTCCTTCTCAGCCATAAACCAGTCAGTAATGGCAAGAGTAAATATAACATATATGGCCACTGCAGAATAGCCAATCACCCATGTTAGGGGGAAAGTGGGATGAAATGGGTGTACTTGGAGAAAACCCACATAGATATGGATAGAACATGTAGAATCCTACAGGTCTTGGATCACATCCTAATTTTCCCAAATAACAGAATTCCCAATTTTGATAATTTGTAAATGGCTTCAACAAAGGATCAAATAGCTGATGTAACAGCAAACTTACCTATGATCACTAAGCAAATGTCAGAACTGAGTTTGCTCTGTTTACATTTACATTGTTTGCTAGGCACACCAAAGCACATGACAATTTAATAGCACCAGCTAGGTTGAAAAAGAGATGGCATCACGCATAAAATCCATCCACCATTTCTCCTATATTTAGGGCTTAGAAATGTACTTCTTTTTTCACATGTCTTTAAAGTCAACTAAATAAAAAACAAATTTCCATAGTCATTACAACATAGGGGTTTTCTCCCTCCTGCACTATATAATTTCAATAACTAATTAAAAAGAAAACATATTGCTAGCATGAAACTAATTGGCTAGGCACCTGATGACTAGAGTAAGAAGTATTCATAAGTGCAGAAAGCTTAGCTGCAGATTATGTAGTTTCTCAAAAGGGGATTTTACATACAGCAAATGTTTAAATACATTAAATATTTTCCTCAGACACATATCACATTTCTTGCAAGCAAGGGCCAGATCCAAAATGCCTGTCAACTACATTTTATTATGTCATTGTCCATAAAAGTTATCAAAAATGTTGTCTGAAATTTGTGAAATTATTCCTTTCCTTATGGTGCTGGGAAAGAGTTCCTTGATTGTAAAACCATCTCAGTAAGGAAAGTAGCCACTCATTTCTTTTTTCTATCTGAGAGGTCATATCATCTTAAGCCCTTCATACCTTAAGTTCCTGTCTAAGCTAAGACATTCGAATATGAGCTAAATTTTAAGGTCCTGCATGTACTATACCTGTATCCCCTTGATCTCAATTAACTTAACTAGAAGAGACCAAGTATTTTTAGATTTTGATGCTAGCGTAGCCCTTTTCAGATAGTGAGCATATCTGTAATTTTCCTTTGTAAACTTTCCTTTTTAATATATTATTCCTGATTATGAGAGCTTAGAAAATATGTAATCATTTATCTAATTAGACTCCAGTGTACTGAAAGCTTCAAATGACTGGAGAGCATTTGGGGAAATTACTACTTACCGTACACCAGACAGAAGAGGAGTAACGTTATTCCACTAATCAGGGAATGCTGAGAAGTAGGCATGAGATTCAAACAGCTGTAACCAGCTAACTTCAGAATATTCTTTCCTGTAGGGAGAAAATCATTTTTGATGCAGAACATGCCAAGGAAGAAATACAAAAGTTTGACCAACAAAATGTGAGCTATGAAACAGAAGGAGATTCTGCTTCTTGTTCTTCTGGTAATAAAGGCCACAGCGAGACTGTGCCAGTGAAACCATTTCCGATGTTCTGGGCATTAGTTTCACTTGACCTTGTGAAAGTGAAATGTGTTATAGTAACAGATTGTGTGGGAGGAAGGGCTCAGTAATATCTGTGTTATAGTATTTGACTGAATGACTCAGGTCTTCTCCTTACTGATGATAATGAGTCTGTGTTACATAACAGCTGCACAATGTAATATAATGAATGCCTACTCAACAGGTTATGTGCAGCAATTATCACCCGTGTCTCAGCATGCATACCTTTGCAGTAATGAAAGGAAGGTCATTATCACATTAGCAATATGTGCAGTTACAATATAGCAGTGAGTCATTATCACTTTTCTGGGAAAAGTCTCAGCTGCTGTCACTGTTATTCACATAAGTAGAAGTCATTATCACTTTGATGAATGCACAAGCCAGGTTGTGTTTTTTCTCTGCTTGGAGTCATTGCAAGCAACCCCCCCTCATTCTTCATCAACTACCTACCCTCCTAAACCGCTGATTTTTTTCTTCCAGTATGTATATATATATATATATATATCTGTATATCTGTATATATATATATATATATATATATATATATATATATATATATATATATATATATATATATATATATATATATATATTTTTTATTTGTGCATATGTATATGTATGGATATAGATGTATGTACATAATGTACTTGCACATATATACATTGTTCATACACACATATATACATATTTTTTATATATATATATATATATATATATATATATATATATATATATATACACACACTTCACTTTGTGATTAGTCTGACAGTGTTCTCTCTTGGGAGATAGGGTGATGAATCTGCATATTTTGTCTGTAGCTCATTTAGAGGTGATTATTTTGGTTCACTTTTATCTTTTCTTACAGGTGGATGAAGTAGTAGCGAGGCATATGACCCAAGAGGCTCACTGGCCAGCCTTTGTGCTATTCAAACCAGTGGCTGTATGTTTTATTATGGTGCATGTACATGGCAGGAAATGTGACTGGATGGTCATTTGGGAAATATTTCATTCTAGTGCTTGTGCATACACCAGCATTTTATTCAATGGGTTGCTTGGATCACTGCTTTATTTGGTGGTTGCACATACGAGGGAGTGCTACTGAGGTGTCATTTGGGGAAATGTTTAATTTGGGTGATCGTGCCTACCTCAACATTTTCCTGAAAGTGTCACTTGGGTGAATGTTTCATTTAGGGACATGTGTATAACATGTAGTAATGAAGATGTTGGTAGGGGAAATAATTAATTTGTGTACCAGGGAAGTGCTTGTGCATACATTGTCAGGCTGCTGAAGATCGTAATACAGATATATTTCGGGCATGTTTCCACTCTTTGTCAGTCGTTGGTGGAAATTAGGTGGTAGGAGGAAGGGATCAGCATCACCCAAGTGTTATACTACTTTGACTGAATTATAATGAAATAGTATTTTTACTGAATGATAATGAATGTCTCTGCACTGCACACTAACATATATTAGAACATGCTAATGCAAAACCTGCATGTGTGTGTATATGTGTGTGTGTGTGTGTGTGTGTGTGTGTGTGTGTGTGTGTGTGTGTGTGTGTGTGTGTGTACACACACACACACACACACACACACATATATATATATATATATATATATATATATATATATATATATATAGATAGATATACATATGGGTTCTATTTATTTTTATTTCATCGACAGTACGGTTCATCGAACCATACTTTGTCAAAATTATTTTAACGAAAGTGCATTTTGTCAGACATGCACTTTCACTAAAGGAAACAAATAAAGAGGAAGACATGCAGTTTGCATGTTGCCTTAGTTGTACATCAATGTATACTGTTGATGTACAATTAAGGAAAGTTTTGTTGAGATCGTATTATAGTGGGGTTAAAGGAAGATTTCCTTTTCCCCACTGTAGTATGATCTCAGAGTGAGAATGTAGGGGGGTGCAGCCCCCCAGATGGGGGGTGCAGGGGGGCTTGCCCCCTCTGCATAACACTATTCAGTGTGTTATTTTACATTTTTAGTTAGTTTTTGTTGTTTTATTCTGTGAAAGTGCATTTTCGATGAAATGCACTTTTGCGGAAGTGAGTTCAAGGAAGTGTGGCTCGATGAACCATACTTTCGATTTAAAAACATAGATCCAGATATATATGTATATATATATATATATATATATATATATATATATATATATATATATATATATATATATATATATATATATATATATATATATGTGTGTATATATATATATATATATATATATATATATATATATATATATATAGATATATATACACATATATGTGTGTGTATGCATAGTGTGTGCATCAGTGAGTGGCACACGTAGACACCATGACTGTTAGGATCATTCTGGATGGCAGTGGGGAACTCAGCGACTTTTCAGCTCAGTCCCACTGGGCTGCTTTCCAGGATATGCATGGTTTCACAGGTGCCACTATGTTGCCTTTGGTCCCTCCTTGAAAGGCTACCTGCAAAAAGAAAGAGTCTAAGTACATCTTTCTCCAATGCAATGTGGTGTTCCACTGTCCCGCCACTCTCATACAGTAAATGTATGTAGGTCAGGGTAGCAATTAGTAAGTTACTTCCGTCTTTGATCCCTTATGTCCATTGCTGAATGGGACACGTAAAGAGAAAAGGCAGAGGTAAGGCATACTGCTGACACTGAAGGAGGTCGTGAGACACTGGTGGTATCAGCAGTCTGAGTGGGCAACCAGCACAGGTATGGAACACTTCACCCCTATGCCTGTCCTCGGCATATTAGTGGAGCAGTGATCTTTACCCTGCTTTTTCTCTTTACATCTGCTCTTTCTGTGCCCCTTTGTCTGTCATTGTGTGTATTTTTGTGTTTTCACAGGTGGTAGGTATGTACCTCTGCAGCGTCATCACCAGTTATGTACCTTATGAAAAGAAAATAATGCCCCTATGGATAGGAGTGAAGATTTGGGTGGTCTCACCAGGTAATGCATTATGATATACATATATATATATATATATATATATATATATATATATATATATATATATATATATATATATATATATATATATATATATATATATATATATTTATGTACTCTTCCAATAGATCTGTCAGATATCAGTAGTAATCCATTTGCCTTTTCTTTCCTGTGCAGGTTCATCCACCTTCCGACACTGACATAGCTTCACGAGCAGTAGAACGACAAGTGAGAGTGTGGGTATGTGACCATTCCCACATTCACTGGGCTGCCAGCCATGCTTCCATAACTGAAAAACAGAACAACTTGAGCTTCCTCAGATCCAGTGTGAAGGTATACTGGATTGCAGGAAGAAGTATGCATTGGAGCGGAGTAGTTGTTGGATGACAACTGTTCCATCTACCCTGAGCCCGACATTCTTGTGCTGCACATTAGAGGGAATGATGTCATCAGTCAACCACTCGGAAGGCTACGGTTTCAAATTAGAGCAATGTTTGAACATCTACAGTCATGGTGGCCACATTGTAATTTTGTGTGGTCTGACATAATTCCTCAGCAAATATGGAAAACAGCAAAGTCAATGGGCAGTGCACAAGGCCAGATGTTTATAAAATGGGTTAATGTATGGCTTGATGCAAATGATCGATGGATCTACAATCTGTCATGACAGCATTGCCGCAGAAGATGTTCACCTGTTCAGAAAGGATGGCATTCACCTAACTGAGGAGGGCATTGCGTTGTTCTTGACTGACCTCCGCAATGGCATGAGAAGAGCTATGCAGGAGAAAAATGGAAAACATCCATGACCAAGTAAGACCAGTATGGTAAGTATAACTCTATTATGAAATGTGTTGTGTAAAATATATTTTTCTGAGTTTGGCAAATGACTGTGGTAAGGAGCTGGTGAAGATGCTGAGAAAGAACAACTGTTTCTGGAGAGTGCTAGCACGTACAATCTAATATGTCAGTAACCATCCTGCAACACTTTGTTTATTCTGCTTGTATCAGGCATGTGTAGAGTTTAGATGACAGGAAGGGCTTAGTAATACAGAACTTGATCCCTTAGGTCCATTGCTGAATGGACACATGTAAAGAGAAAAGGCATAGGTAAGGCAGACTGCTCACACTGAAAGAGGTTATGAGACTGTAGTGGTATCAGCTGTCTAAGTGGGTAGCCAGCACAGCAATCAGACAGATCAGATGGCCTTTCCTGCCATTGAAGACCCATGCCTGTCCTGGATTCATTAGTGGAGTGGCAGTCCTTACCTTGCTTTTTCTTTATACATGTACCCATTCAGCAGCATGTTGGTTACACCAAGAATGTGTATAATTACAATCATATGTGTCTACATGGTAAAACAACTGGGTCTGAATGCTGTACACATGTACAGATATCAGTTTTTTAGGACTCAGGTTATGGAACTTATGATTTTTTTCATATTTTGGTAAATAACTTTGCAAGGGAGCATCTGAATGTGCTAAGTAATACCTCATTTTGAAGATGGTATTGATAGTTTCAACATGGGAAAAGAACTGTGCCTGTATATTGTACACATGTGCAGATATCAAAGTTTGTTTCAGACTTAGGTTATGGAAATTATGATTTTTTTCATATTTTGGTAAATAACTTTGCAAGGAAGCATCTGGATGTGCTAAGTAATACCTAATTTTGAAGACAGCATTCATTGTTCCAACATGGTGAAAGAGCTGTGCCTCTATGCTGTACACATCTACAGATAGGATTTAGGTTATGGAAATTATGAATTTTTCATATTTTGGTAAATAACTTTGCAAGGGAGCATCTGAATGTGCTAAGTAATACCTCATTTTGAAGACAGTATTGATGGTCCCAACATGGTAAAAGAACTGTGTCTGTATGTTGTACACATGTGCAGATATCAAAGTTGGTTTTGGACTTAGGTTAGGGAAATTATGATTTGTTTCATATTTTGGTACATAGTTTTGGAAAGGAGCATCAGAATATGCTAAGTAATGTCTCATTTTGAAGTCAGTATTAATGGTTCCAACATGGTAAAAGAATTGTGCCTGTATGTTGTACACATTTACAGATATTAAAGTTTGTTTCAGACTTAGGTTATATAAATTATGATTTTTTTTCATATTTTGGTAAATATCTTTGCAAGGGAGCATGTCAGTGTGCCAAGTAATACCTCATTTTAAAGACAATGTTACTCCTTGCAACATGGTAAACGAACTGTGTCTGTCCAGTGTACACATATACAAATATCACAGTTTGTTTAGTCTTTTAGGATTATGAAAATTATACATTTGCAATACTTCTCATTATTATGCCCATATCTTTGCAAGAGAGCATGGTGATGACACAAATGACACATAATTTTGAAGTTGGCATTGAGGTGCACAACTTCTACACTGATATGCACCCTCTGGCTGTAACAGGTGATGTGATATTAGGCTTTGTTTATTTATTAATTATGGGAAATATTATATTAATCATATTTCTCTGAATATCTCCATAAAGGAGCATCACACAGTAATTATTAAGGTATCCTTTTAAAGTGGATATTCATACAAACAAATTAAATACATATTGTATGGGTCTACATGGTACATTGACCAATATATTGTGCTTCACTTTTCCAAAAAGGTAAAAAATATGCACAATATCAGCATTCCTTGCCAAATATTTAATAATGACTTTGATATGCACTATAGGTCAGTGTCTGCTGAACAACTTTCCCATATACATTTTTAGTCTAGCTCTTATAGTTAAAGAGTTATGAACATTTCTTTTCTGTATGGTATTAGCAATGGGTTTTGTGAAAATGCGCTCAGGCTGCACTGTTGTTCCTATGGTGGAATTAAGCATGCAGCTTTTTCTGAGCTGCTCTGAAGTGAATGAGTTAAAGTGCAGGTGGAAAAGTGATTCAGGGTCCTTCCTGCAGGTAATTTGATGTTGGTGTCCATGTAGATACTGAAAATGATGATAGGTGTGTTGCGGCACAGGCGGGGTTGTCAGGGACTGAAGCTGTGCCATCGTTTGCCATCCCACTGTTATACACCCCATCCCTGCACACAGTCACAATGCTTATACATACCCCATCACCAGTGGCCATATCTGAGGGACAGTTGGCGGTTGGTGGCATGGAACAGGACAGTGTGGTATCTATGGCACATGTGTCTGGACACAGTAGCTATATCCGGATGTCCAGCAGGGTACCACATAGGCAGATGTAAAAGGGTCATCGGAGGGCTGCTGGTCTTTGTGCCCCTGGCAGAAGTGCCACATCTGATACCACCAGACGCATGTTTCAGGCCATCATGGAGGTGCAGGCATGTATGGAACGGTACACCAGAGGGGCTCTGAGGCTGCAGAGGGCTACTAATTCAGCTGTTACTGACAACATCCGTGATTTTGCAGGTGCCCTCCATTATTTTTCAGAGGTCATGGATAGATGACTGCATGAGATGGTGGGAATCCTCGACCATGGATGTCTGTGCTTGAGCATATGGTGGGAGTTGTGTGACAGCCATGTGGACATAGGCCAGCAACACCAACAGCTGGAGGTCGACATGGATGTGCAAGAACACCAAGCCACTCCCGTAGTGGCAGTACCAGCACCAGCACTGCATGGGGGGTGCTGTCTACACCACACCACAGTAGGCCATGTGCACGTGGCCCTGGCCTGTCCCAGGAGGGACCTGGATCCAGCAGACATAAGTCATCATCGGGAAGAGTACCATATTGCGGCTTGTACCTGGTGGTGCCCGTGAACCCCTGGCAGGCACAGTTCTCGTGTCCATGGCTGGAGTCGGTGAATTGCACAACCTGCCAGGTATGGGATGAAGCTGTCCAACAAACATCTGTATAGGGCATCTCTGGCAAACCAACAACACACCCTGTGTATATGATGATACCTGTGCTACATCCCTGTCATCCATAACATTGATGCAGGGATAGGCTAATATGGTTCTGATGCACATGGTGACTGTACTATGGTGTACCAATGTAATGCTGTGTAACATGTCATCAGCAGTAAAGTTTCATGTTTACATGTGAGGAAGTGTAGCTGTCCAGCCATGATGCATTATAGCTGTTATTAACACTGAGTGATTGTGGTTTCCATAATGCATTTTTTGTGTTGTAGGTGTGCATGTGTCAGCAGAAGGATGGTCTGCTGTTGTACCCTACAAGGTGTATGGCACTGTGGTGACACCTTGGCTGTGCCATATCCTGGGTACAGGCGAACACATGTCACAGGTCTGTATAACAGTTACTGCATGTGCCACATGGCTGATAGGTGTGGTGGTGGCGTAAATAGGTGAGTGCATGGTGGCTGCTGTCAGCAGCCCTTCTACAGTGGACAATGGTAAGTGTACTCGGTGGTTCATGCCACATGTTTGTGTATAACACACACAGAGGCTTTGGTGTTGATGCAATACACAGAGAATACTGTACACATGGATGCATGCACCTCTGCAAGGGACACATTGTAGCCTATGTAAATCCACCAAGACAGAATAGGCACAGCAACACATTGGGAAATAAGCAGTCTGCTAGTTTAATGTCATTGACTATGGTACTGGCAGGGTATATGTCTCCTTCCCCAATGTAGTACAGTCCTCAACTGGGTAAACATAGGTGTGCTGGTGTGGGTGGCACAACCCTACCATTTGGAGGGTCAGAGGTGCTGTAGAACCACAGATAGTGTGATAGATAAATATGTAATCTGTTAAAATGAACTCTACAGTATTACGGCCAGCTAAACAGGGAGATACACTCAACAGTAACTGCAATGATGATGGCTGTATCCACAAGAGCCACACCTAGCTATATATACCAACCCCAGTATCGCTGCACACCTATACAGTAGGGAAGAGGGCATTTACACATCTGCCACTAGTTGTGATTGAATGTTTTTCCACAGGATGATACCTGTGAAATGTTAGCATATGACAGGCAGTTCTCGGACAGATGACCTCCTGGCACATGTATATTCTACAAACGGAAGTAGATTCTTTCACTTACGCACACATTCTCACTTGGCAACACTGGGACTAGAACCCCTACCTAGGTATGTAGTGCTACTGATATGTGTGGTCTTAATTGCACACACCACACAACTTTTAGGATGAGGTATGCTCCAGGTTACATGTTACATGAAGAACATCCCCAGGCGTGTACATTATGGTAGTGGGGGGGATGTACTGGTTGTTTATGGACAATACCTAGCATGACATACTGTAATATACACATTGAAAAACACATAACTGCCAGACACACATCTGAGAGACCTGGGCTTATCAGTGCTATCTATGTTGTCAGTGTGTCCATTGTGTTACAGATAAGTTGCACACAGCACATGCATAACTGGGCTGGATAGTGTTAACAGTTACCTGTATGGTTGATGTTGACAGTGGTCTCCATACAGAGGAACATGGGACATGTACTGGGGGTACCATGGTGTAAAGACCCAGCACCCACACCCCACAGTGGATATCGTATGCACTGAAATGCATGATAACAGTCTGACATACCCACCATCACACAATGACCAGGACTGCAATACAACCCCTTGTCTATCCCAAGATTGCTACTACAGGGATAAGCATCTAATGCACATGCCACAGGCATAGTAGGGTAATACATTATCATATCATAGCTCCTCTACTGTCAGCAACATCACTAACCCTAATACTGTGTGGCAAGGTGTATTGTATTAGGGGAATGTGTCCTCAGACTGCTGTACCCTACAAATATACACACATGCACACATACATACATACACTTGCCAGAAGTCAGTGGGTATCCCATGCCTATCGATCAATTTGTATAACAGTGTTGTGCTGGTAATGCAAGCCCCAGGTAGCCATTAGGGAAAATAGTGTAACAAGGTTCATGTAATGTCCTGTACAGCAGCAGCCATATCTAACCGTGGCAATGGGGTGTGTGGTGGGTGTGAAGGGCCTCAAGGTATTCTCAACTACAGGTCTTCAAACACACAGACACTGATATTCTCAGTAATGCACACGTACACATTTGTCAGTACTGGGGACCATCGGTGTGGGTGTTCTTAGGTGTGTACCAGGCTATAGTCCATAGAGAGATGGGGAGTGTAGGGAATGTGTGTACTGTGGTATCATTCCACCTGCCATGTGCCATTAGGCCATCTATCAACAGATACCACAGAGTTGATCCTCAGGATGAGAGTTACATGCATCAGCCAATCATCTGGTTGCCTCTTGCAGACGGTAAGTGAGGTGCTCCAGTTGACATGTATGCAACATGTATTACATAACATGGTCAGTGTTTGTCTTGGAGACCTGTACCCAAGTATGTTCTGTTGACTGTGGCAGTATAGATGAGGTATCCATGGCATGTGGTCAATACAGGGTGTGGATTCCTAGCTATGGCATTCATAGCACAGCTGGGCAGACATGTCAGTGTCAGTCAAGCATAGATTGCCTGTAAGTAGCCAAGATGGATACCATACATCTGCACATCTGTACATCTGTACAGAGGACAGACAGACATCAGCTAGCCAACTAGCTATGCATTAGGATGAATGTGTTGACAGACGTCTGACACCTATATGTATGCCATTACTACATGACAGCAGCCCTCACTAACGTGCTATACACACAGTAGTCTACAGTTATTTTCCACATGTCAGATCATTATCCAGTAGGAAATATTTAATGAGACACAGCTCACACACCAGGAACACGACAGTGAGGACTCAGAGTCCATCTTTGCATGCAGGGGTGTTTGGTTCCAGTACTACATTCTGCAATCTAGTCTTACGTAAGAAAGCACTGTCAACAGTAGTAATGTAATGATACACTACATGCCAGTGTGACTGTATATAACCTGGGATACTACCCATGTATGTAACACATTCAAACATAAAAGAGTGTTGTACAAGCCATATATACTCAGGTGTCTTGGACAGTAGACTCACATCACTTGCTACTGTAATGGCAATACATAGATGCATGTTATGTACATGGCATTAAATACACTTATTAAATATCTAATTACCCTGCTGTTTTATCAGACTTGAATGTGGGCACTGGTTACCAGGGCTGAGCCTTGCTTACCAGGTTTCAGCATTACTGTGATATAAATGCTAAACAGATTTGCGCACTAGTAAGTGAAGCCTAAACAGTGTAAGTGCCTGTATGTTTAACCGTATGTTAGCAGCTCTTACTGCAATGCAAACTCACCTAAACCCACTTAAAGCTGCTCAAAACTGCCAGAACCACTCTGTATCCAACAGCCATAATTCTGCCCAGCAACAAAACAAAAAGCCCTTGCAGGTCTTGAACCCAGGACCATGTACACTATAGTTACAGCAGTTAACCACTAAGTCATCACAGCTGTGAAAACAGTTGATGTTTTTCTAATATATTTGTCAGTACACATACTGAATAGTATTGAACAACTGCTATGACTTCTACAATGGTGTAGTACTTGTTAGTGATATTACTGTTGAATCACATATGTTGTTATATCTAAATTTACACATATCAGATAAATATGGTGTGATACATCTGGGAAGGTATAAACAACAGTAATGTTTACACATAACAAGGATATATATATATATATATATATATATATATATATATATATATATATATATATGTGTAGATATATGTGTACATGTACATACACATATATATTCATATATATGTATTTGTACACATCTGTATATTGCATTATATATATGGTCATATATAGATCTATCTGTATATATATATATATATATATATATATATATATATATATAGATATATATATCTATATATATATATATATATATATCATATATGTGCATGGGTCTACTACCGGAGATCGAAATTACACTATTTCGAAATCCAGTAGTAGATGCCCAGTAGCACGAAAGTGCACTTTCGCGAACACCACTAGAACAAACGGGCAATGTCCTCTACTGTGGTGCGGTAGTCATGGACCTTAGGGTTAGGGCTTGGGTTATGGACAGTGGATAGCCCTACTAGTTATCGACTATCCTTAACTCAAGCCCTAACCCTAAGGTCCATGACTACTGCACCACAGTGGAGAAAATAGGCCCATGACTTCTGCACCATGGAGGACATACAATTTCCTCCACTGTGGTGCGGTAGTTATGGACCTTAGGGTTAGGGCTTGGGTTATGGATAGTGGATAGCCTTACTTGATATCCACTGTCCTTAACCCAAGCCCTAACCCTGAGGTCCGTAAACTTTCGGTGAAGTGCACTTTTGCATAACCATGGGTCTACTGTTTATTTTAAAAAAGTGAGTTTTTGATTATTTACAGTAGACCCATATATATATATATATATATATATATATATATATATATATATATATATATGTAAATATCTATAAATATATGTGTGTGTATATATATCTATATATATATATATATATATATATATATATATATATATGTGTGTGTGTGTGTGTGT
>NC_056744.1:1049340813-1049393313 GCF_019279795.1 Protopterus annectens | reverse complement strand
AATAATCCAACCTGATTCTTTATTATTTAGTAAAGTGTGCCAACCAACATTAGAAAAACATTGGCCCTGGACCTTATCAATAACCACAAATGTAAACTTGGCCATTTTGTGAATTAAAGTGTACTTATATAAAGCGTTTGTGGCTCTCCTGTTCCTGATCTCACTGAGGTGTTTGGAAATCTGAAGCCTCAATGATCTGGATGTCTGTTCTACATAAAACACCGAACAGGAACAGGTAGCCAAATGCACAATCCATTCAGTACTAAAATTGCTATAGCATAAAATATCATAAATGTTAGGGGTATTGGAACTAGTATAGGTCTTAGTTTTAAATATATGGAGGCATGAGGAACAATGTCCACATAGTACACAGCCCCTAACCTTATTCCCAAATAAAGTGGATTGTTGTAATGAGGGCGGGATCTTACATTTATAATGACTAAGATGAGACCCCAAAATGGGTCCCCTGCGAAAAGAGAATAAACATGTAGAGGGAAGAATTTCATTAAGCTTAGCAGTGGCTTTTAAAATGTTCCAATGATGGTTAATAATGTGTTTGAGAGTTTCAATATTTCGTCCAAATGTTGTAAGCAATCGGATAGGCAGTTGTGCATCTTTGTCAATACCAGACTGTTTATATTGCAGCAAATCAGATCTAGATTGTTGCCTAGCAAAATCCCTGGCCTGACAGATATTATTGTCACTGTATCCCCTCAGGATAAACTGGGTATGTAGATCCTGTTCATAACAGGCATAAGAGTCATGTGAGGAACAAATGTGACGCATTTTTAGAAATTGTGGCTTGGGTATATTTCATACGATGTGTTGGGGGTGATTACTTTGGGCTTGCAGGAGAGTGTTATACTGAGAATATTTGTGAAAAACCTCAGTTTTTAATGTATGGTCTGTATCCCTAGTGACAGTAACATCGTGGAAAGTGATGGAATCCTTGGGCACACTCAAAGTAAATTGAATGCCCCATTTATTCTGATTTAAATATTCCACAAATTCCAGCAAAAAAAAAAAAACGGTATCCCCCATCCACATCATCCAGCAGTCGTCCAAGTAGCATCACCAAATGTCAATTTTGCCAAGGTATAAATTGTGTAAAGCATCATAGATTAACTGGTGTTCAATGTAGCCCATGAAAAGATCTGTATAAATGGGGGCAAAATATGCCCCATGGCCGTACTGTTCATGTGCCAAAAACATTTACTAAAGAAATAAAAAACATTCTTGGTCAACACATGTTTGGTTAAACAAACTAAAAAAGTGTTAAATCCAGGGGGATAAATATTGAATTGGTCCAACCAAAATTGTAAAGCCTCAAGCCCAGCCCAGTGTGGAATGCTGGTGTATATTGAGGACACATCCAGGGTACACATGAGCCAATCCAGCTCTAACTGCACATTTTCAATAATTTGTAAAAAATTAGTATCCTGAATCCTGGCCTGAACTAAGGGCAACAAAGGCTGTAGATATTTTGTCAAAAAGGCTGACAATGGTTCAGTTAATGACCCACGGCCCGAGACAATTGGTTTCCCTGGGAGATTTGACAAGCCGTTATGAATCTTGGGTAGGAGGTACAAATATTGTGATTGAGGGTCAGAAACTGTCAAATGATAGGCAGTTTTCTTGTTGATAATACCCTCTTCCAAAGCTAGATTAAGAAAGTTATTAATTTCCTTTTTAAACTGTGACGTCAGATCTAATGGCATACACATATAGAATTGTGCATCCCCCAATTGTCTCTCAGCCTCAGCCAAATATTTGGCCCAGTCCATAATCACTATTGCCCCACCCTTGTCCACTGGTAAAATTACCAAGTCTTGTTGTGCTGTCAACTGGTGCAACGCTTGTTGTTCCAAAATGATTAAATTATGATTGATATTGGGAAATAAGGATTTATTGAAGTGAAAGTATTTCAGCACAAAATCCTTAAAAATACCCACATACTTATCAACTGGAGGAATAAAGTTAGACTTGCGAAACTGAAAATCAGTAGATCTTTGGGTATTGTCATTTTCTCAAAAGAACAATTTTAAATTCAGTAATCGGCAACAGTTCAATACATCATTAACCAATGAGTTTTCATATACAAAAAAAAAAAACAGGAACAAAGTTTAAGCCTCTGTTAAGTAGCTTTAATTCACTCTCAGAAAGAACATAACTAGAAATGTTATGCACATTGTTTTTTGAACTTACTGAGGTATTATCAAATCCAACAACTGTTGTAGATTGTTTATTGGCCCCATGTTTCCTCCCTCCCCTACGTCTGCCCCCCCCCCAAAGGGTCATTGCTAGGGCATCTCTTTGCAATGGGAGATTCGGAAGAAGGGGTGAAGTCAATGTTGATGGCCAAAGAAGACATCGCCTGAAGTGCCACTGGGACCATTATGGCCCTTTTTAAGTATGGAGCTTGGTCTTTTCCTATTCAGCCCCATTTTCTTCCTATTAGAATCAACAAATCTAACATTTTTCTATTGGGCTCCAAAGGGCTTACCCCTTTCATAATCCATAAAATCCCTATTAAACTTTTGTATCTTTTTGTTTTTCAATTGTTGTTCAAGGACTAATAAATCCTTGGCTATTTGGTTGAAATATTTGGCAAAAAATGTCTCCCTCTCAAATTGTTTGACTTCCTCATAACTAGAGTGTACCTCAACACTAAATTTGTCAATAGTCCTTTCATAGTGTGGAATGAGAGCATCCACAAACATCATTGAGGACTTGTGTTAGGCTTGAGCCCAGTCATCTAAAAAAACATAATCCATCATACTAACCCATGGTTGTGTTCTTACCCAAAGCCCATGAGGGGAAACCACTCAAATGTTATAGGCTTTAAATAGCTTGAGATGCCACATGTTAGACCAAAGAGATTTCATGCTTTTGGTCATTTTCAGAAAAATATTAGCACATATGTCTTCAGGATTAATGGAGCCAGAAGCATTTCTCTCCATGTTATTAGGACCTAACCCAAAAGCATATAAATCATCATGGTCTGCAGATAGACCTTGTAAAAGTTTTGTGACATCCATATTAAATAGCAATGAACTTCAAACCATATAAAACGTATTGCCCCAATACAGCAAATTACAAACAACAGTAAAGTGCAAAGAAGAATATAAATTCACACACTTTGAAGGTAGGCCCGAGTAAGAATAGTAAGGGCCATTCAAGAGAATAATCAATTATGGTGCCCTAAAAAAGACAAATTAGTGTCCACATATATAAAGCTTGAAGACAAAGCCAGAATAATCATCTGTATACAACAGATGCATGTAGTAGAAATGTCTTCCAGATATAATCAATCCAACTGCCAAACATTCAGTGTCCAACTTCAAATAATGAACCTATCTATATAGAAATGGTTCATAATAGCTACTAAGTTGTTGAAATAAAGATGTTTGTTACAGTACCTATATAAAAAACAAATATAACTGTATCCCTTAACAAAAAAACTGTCAATTTATCAAACCCACAGAAACAGAAAACATATGGGTGATGAAATAACAAAATACATATACGTCAGTATCGATGGCCAAATACGCTGAAAAAAATGTCTGTAAACAGTCCCAATGGCCACTCGGACCCAAAAAATTAGGAATCTGATCAATAACAAATCCAAAAATGGCTAAAGATGGCATTGACCATATTAACATATAGATGTAAAGAACCCTGGTCCCGAGTTCAGCAACTGTTGAAGAGTAATTATTAATAGTCACTAGTAGTATGCAATCCTCCAAAGAGCAGGACAGAAGAAAAAAGGAAAAAATATATATCCCAATCAGCCTTTTGGCTCGACTCCGTGTGCACCAATACCAATTTCACACAATGCAAAAAACATCTTAATAGGCCCTGCAGCTCAAAGATGATACATCAAATGCATCCGCTCCTTGCCCAAAATATTATGATTATAAAAGCAATGATGTTAGGCCACGCCAAGTCAAAGCACAATAAAGGCCCAATCCAATGAAAATCACATTCAAGCCAAAAAGCCTTACCATAAGGAATCGTTGGCATTAAATAGATTGTTGTGACTGGATGTTTTCAGAACTACATCCACCAACAAAGAGTTCATCCACAAACCTGCTGGTAAATCTTCACCTAATAGTAAATGCTGTTTGTTTATGCATATCCTGCTGTGGCCATATCTCACAGCTGTACAGATTCACACAGGTTAACCAGAGACAGGGCCCATATTTCTGTTCATTACCCCTTCACATTGTTGTTTACGAGCAGGTTTGTAGCCACCCATTCCTGTGTTTGCAGGCAGGGATAGTATGTGCACACAGCTGAGTTTCAGACTTCACACACTCCATGGCGTCCATGCTTCTACCCCCCCCGTTATTCTATCCTCTTCTGAACATTATGCAAACTTTATCTGACAAGTATCCCTATAGTTATCACTTCATCCCAGCAGTATTTAGGAGTTGGTCCACAGTTCATGTAGTATTACATGGTGGACATGCTACTGGAATTCGTCGACACGGCCTTGCATTTGTGTTCTGTGGACTGTGTTATGTTGTTATTTGGGAGTCTATGAGATAACATACATTGACAGTAAGGGTGAGACACAGGCCTTTGACAGAGGACTGTAGGGCATTTGGTAGTGATGCAGGCCATCTGTAGGAGGTCAGTGCATTGTGTCCTTCAGTCCCAGGCTGCAAGCCACTATATTCCACTGGGATGACGGGGTAGGTGTGCAAGGTGTTAATGTTAATAGTTTCTGTCCTTATTGATCTAGTGGTGTGGATGCTGGCAGGGTACTGCTTACAGCTATGGACACTCCTGCATGGGACACCTCTTCAGCATGCTGCATTCTGTAGCTATTCCCAAACAGAGGTGGGGGTTATATTGTATTCATTCCCAACAGCAGGGATAAGACCTGTGAGGTATCTGTAGCTGATGGTGGGGTGGGCTGGGTGCATGTGTGCTGCAGATGACTCACAGATATACGTGGGGCATTCCACTTATGCTGGCTTGTGCAGGGATATCAGCAGTTTCCTTTGTGGTATGGAAGTGTTTGGCCAGACGACATCAGTATTCCATACTACAAACCCAACTAATGTGCTGCTAACCTGTATGTAGAATTCCAAAGGTGTGTCCATTTGACAGTAACATTTTATACACTCTCTGTCTGTTGTACCTCCACCAGTGTACTGTTTGTATGCCTGGTCCCACATTCATGCCATGTCAATCTTTCAGATGGTGACAGATATTACATCTGAACAACTAGTATGGATTACTGCTGGAATGTGTCTTGCTGGGATGCATTGGGTTTGGCACTGCAGTTGTGAGAACATGGCCCTGTCATTGGCAGTACTGACCATTGACCACCAGGACACAACCCACCATGCCTACATGCTGACCACTCTCACACAATATACAACACACACCAACCTAGCACACACAGCCTTGCATATTGTACATGTGCTACAATCTACCCTGCTACTTTGGCTGGCTCAGGTAATCTGTGCTCCACTGTTATTATACCTACACATACATGTTACTACATTTCACCATAGGATTGTGGGGTGGGGGCACACCTGACAACTGTACACATTTGCAATGACTGTACTGGTATTTCAGGTACTCAATTTCATTCTGTATTCTGATCTATCATGCAGACTAGAGGCATATCAGTGTACTATAGTTCTTAGGTTTTATTGACCTACATTTCAGTTTCAGACTTCTTACCATTCAGAACTAACATCCCAACTGCCTGACCTGTTGTAGTCTGTCTGTGTAGGTCTCGAGGAGGACTGTTCTCCATAACCATCAATCAGAGGCTTAGCACAGCCTTTCTTTGTGTTTGTCTACACCTGTTCTGCTAGCTGAGACTGTTGTTGGGTATGTGAGCCTCACTGACATGCATTTGTGTGTCCTATGGACACACATTTGGCCCACCACGTGTCCTGCAGTCTGATTTGTCACCTTGTCTAGTACTGCCTACTATGTTGGCACCAGTATTTGTTAAGGATTTCATGCTGCCGATATAGATGTCTACTGTTTGCTGGCATCCCATTCATCCACCCGATTCCCTAACATGCTCACATCCATACCATAGATACAGGCAGCAAAACATTGTACTCCATTCAGCAATTGATAGCGAGTGTGACTTACCTTGTGGCTGTACCAGTATTGGGGATGGTGCTGGAGGGCTGACTATGTCAGATGCACATAGTACACTTCCAATACATGGTTAACCTCAGGTAGTGTCATGTTTGGCATCCCTTTTACTGTATGTGTGAGTCAGAGTGAGGTGTCATTCCCTGCGTTCCTACCGTGTCAGTGTATGTGCTATGCGTTGCCTCTTTGCCAAGGCCTGAGCATACTGGGCATGCCTCCTTCTGCCTACTGGGGCAGGCTCAGGTTGTTCCTCCTCCGAGTCACTCTGTGCCAGTGGAGGCGTTGACAATGGTGGGGGGGCTGTATGGTCCTGCCTCATGCTGTTCCTGCTGCAGCTGTTTCTGCAGGATCATATTGTGTAGCATGGCACATATGATGACAATTTGGGTACATGTAGCTGGTGAGTACTGCAAGGCTCCACTGGATATGTCCAGGCACTGGAACCGTGACTTCAGCATCCCAGACACACACTCTATTATGATTCTGGTCTGTGCGTGTGTTTCATTATGGAGTTCTTGTTTGGGTGTGTGTGCATTTCTGATGGGTGTCATCAGTCACGGCTCCAGTGTGTAACCAGCATCCCCCACTAGGTGGCCATATGGGATGTCCCCATTAGCAAATCTCTGGTACAGCTGTGCCATATGCCAGATATGGGAGTCGTGATAGATTCCAGTGCTGCCAGTACACACATTCATTGTAATGCCTTGGGTATTGCACATAACCTGGCAGTTGATGTAGGGGAAGCCCTTGTGGTTTATGTAGACTCTACCCCACTCACTGGATGGTGGTTTGATGTGTATATGCGTGCAGTCTATAGCACCCACTACCTCAGGGTATTCTGCTATTTGGTGGAAGAGATGCATATTTCTGGTCAATGCCTCATGGATGTTGAGGAAATATATGTGCTCACCGGCATGTACTGACATGGCATCCAGGAATTGGTGGATTATCCTGGATGCTGATGCCTGTGAGATCCCCATGATATCCCCAGTTGGCATTTGGAAGGTACCTGTGGCTAGTATTCTTATGCCTACACATACCTTGGTATCCACTGCGATGGGTTCGCCTCTGTTGGTTCTGTGTGTGAGGCATGGCTGGCACAGCTCAACAATTTGCTGTAGGAGGTCCCTGTCCACCCTATAGCACTCCACTATCTCCAGCTCATGTAGCCCCTGGTAGGTTACCCTGGGTCTGTACACTCTTCTTCTTCTCCTCACTGTGGGTTGGTCATCAGCATTTTTATCCTCACCACCCTTAGCCTCTTCCACATGTTGGTTTATAAGAGTGAATGCAGCCCCTATCATTTTGTTGCTTTTGTTAGGTAAAATTTCCCTGTTTGTGTACACCGGTGATGTAGAGTTTGTGGCAAAAGCCAGAGGGAAAGGTGTTTGCAAAGTTTATACTACTGTGCTGGGCTGGGCTGTTGCTTGTGTAATTGGCTGATTCTGATACATTTCACCTGCCAGCTATGCTAGTTCTTCTTGATTACCTTCCTACTGCTGTTTTCCCTTCTCATTGCCTTCCTGTTTAAGCCCCAAGGCTTGCCGCACAAACCCAGTGCTCAGATGTGAATGGAGCTGCTATTTCCTGTTTTTTTTTGTTTGTTTGTTTGTTTAAAACTCAGTGGGTGGCACGCACACACATTTAGGCAATGTAAAGTGTGCTTGGCAGCTTCAGACGCACACCCTTCCTTAGCTCTGCTAAGCTAAAGGCAATCCTGAGCCACAGAGCTCCAATAAGCTTACAGTATGCCTGACACACCCCTCTATGATGTTAGCTAGCTCTTAGGCTTGCACCATGGTTTTTCTGCACCTCAACAGCTGGGTGCAGGCTAGCCATGAGGGGAAATCTGTGATTCAGTATCATTCCCCTCATTTGCATAGAATTGCTTGCTAATGCCTATTTACAAGTCTGACACTGAGTCTACCCCTTAGCAACCACTATTCACTGGCCTTGTTGTCTTCTGCCTGCCATTGACTATAATGGTAAAATTGTGATTTTGCAGAAAAGGCTTTTTTTCAGGGTTTTACTTTTATTTTCCAGCCAATCCCATTTGCACGCCATTGCCCTATGCTTAAACAGACGGAATCGGCCAAAAAAAATGTATTTATTTTTTTTCCAACTGTTTTCCATGCCAGTGGCCATATATTTGGCCATTGGCATGCTTTCTACATTATATACACCCTTTATTTGGAGCTGTCATGGCTTCATTTTGTAGTTTGCAGAAATGTACTCGTTTACTAACTGAATACATTTCTGCAGGTTACACTAATCCTGCACAGATGGCTTCTTGGATTGCTAAATCACCTCATTTGCATGTTTTTTACATGCAAATGGAGTAATTAGCAATCAGGAGCTGTGTCCATGCAGGAATAGTGCAGGAGCACTCATGCATGTCCCAGGAATTTGTTCCTGGATCTCCCGGTGGCCATATTGCCTCCAGCATCTCCTGCACTATTCGTGCATGCTGTGCAGAGCTTGCTGAATCCTGGGGATGCTGTTTCCCCATTAGTACTGTATTTATCAAATAAGCCTTTTTCTGAATGATAATTTATATGTTCTCCAGAAAAGATGTTTGTTTTATTTCTTCTATTGTTTTTCCCATTGAATTCTACTTATGTCTTTATTCCCAAATTTTATACCTAACACAGAAATTTCATTCATTTTAAAATATATACCTCTGATCTTTACTATATCACCTAAACCTTTACTTTTCTCTTTATTTAAAGTTATCACTATCATCTCTAGATACTCATTTGTGCAAATTATTGCTTCGTTTATCCAAATTTTGTTTATGACAAAAGCATTTAACCATTGTGTATTATATTAATTTTATTGAGAGGAGTGCTTTTATTTCTCATTAATTGATTTTCTCATTAGTGGTATCTGCTTACTTGTTTTATAACTGTGATACTACTGCTTTTATATTTACTGGAAGGACTTACGACTTTGGGCTTTTTACACTTTTATAGTGTGCTTAAAAGATTCTACACAAATGAGAATTTGGTCATCTGTTTGGTTTACTACACTGGTTGTTCTCAAGAGTCCATTGCTATGTGAGCCTATTTTCTTTCTACATACTGTAACATTCATAGTTAATGCAAAGTGTATATAACTCATTGGACATCCCTGTCTTACACCACTCTTCATATGTACCTCTTGGCTTAGCCAGCCATTTACAAGTGTTTTTACTTTATTATTAGTGTACACTGACATACATAACTTCCTATTTTTTCCACTTATATTGCATTCTTTCATTATTACTCATAAGATTTCATGTCTAATTGTATGAAATGCCTTATTAAGGTCTCCAATCATGATTTTTGCCTCATCTTTTCTGTTCATATCATCCACAATTTCTTTATCATTAATAATTATTTACAACCCTTCTACTTTATACTATATTGCTATCTTCCATACTATTTTGCATTTTAGTTTCAAATCTCTTTTGTTAGTTTTCATAAAGATTTTAGCAACATTATTATTCAATACTATTGGTCTCCAGTTTTAATAGTCTTTTATCTTCCTTCTTCTATATGAATTTAAGTATTCCACTGCATAATTCTTTATACCTAAAATCTTCATTTAATCATTCATTAAAAATCTTTCATTTTTTTAAAAACATTTATGCATTTCTTATATGAATCTATATTTGCTTGTGCTATTACTTTATCTAGCCCAAGCCCATGTAAATGAATCTCCTTTTTCTAATCTTTATTCTCTTTTTTCTGTTAACTTTTTTACTTTCCATGTTTTTTTTCTCTATCTTCCTTTTTCTTTAAACAATTCTTGTATATATTGTACTACACTATTCATAATCTTTTCCTGAGTTCTTTCTATTTCTTCTTTTCTTCTTCTTATTTCGGCTTTTCTCAGTTAGGGGTTGCCACAGCGAATCAACTGTCCGCTCATGATTGGCAGTGGAGGTTTACAGTGTTGAGTTGCCAGGCTGGCGCCCATCCTTCCACAGAAGGCACACATATGCACACACACACACTTAGAGCCAATTTAGGGTATCCAATCCACCTACTGCATGTCTTTCAGATGTGGGAGGAAACCGGAGCACCCAGAAGAAACCCAATCGACCACAGGGAGGACATGCAGACTCCACCAATATCCTTCCCAAAGCTTAGAATCAATCACTGTGAGTTAAAGACCTTAGCCATTATACCAAGCCAGATCTTTAGTGGCATGCATTATTTTTCAGCAATTTCCTTTCTTTTTTCTTTTGTACTTAACCCTTTAAGTTTCCTTTTTCTGTATTTTACCATTTTACAGACAGAATGCTTTTATTTTCTTTTACTACTTCCCAGTTTATGTCTTCTTCATAATTTATTTCAGAAATGTCTTTGTTATTTTTCTCATCTAATTTTTTCTTCTATTTCTGCTACTTCTAAAAAAATATTCTCTTTGTTCATTTTGTTCTTTTTCTTTTTCTTTTCTATTATTTTCATGTTTGCAATCCATCCATAATTGCCCCAATGTTGTTACATTTATAACATTTTAATTCATATTTTTGCATCATGTCCATTTCACCACAAATATAAAATTTTCTTTTGTAACAGTTACTTATCAAATGTTTTCAGTTGTCGTCAGTATTTTACAACACCTCTATTCCCCACCACATTTATTATGCTTGGTATATGTATATATTTTTTCTTTTTCTACTTTTAACACAATATTACAATCCCAGCCACCAGTACATAAACCTCTTTTGTCATAAACTTTTTTAATGTCCAGTACTTTATATATATTCTACCAAAGTTTCTCTTTCTACTATTCCAGGTGCCAGAAAGTCTGCTGTTCAAATTTTCCCTTAGAACTAGCTGGTTTGTTAGTAGTAGCACTAAAATCTGAACCCCTGTGACTAGCACTTGCTCTAAAACCTGCTGGAAAGCACTAGGAAGCCTGAAACTGATTCAAGCACTCAGCTCTCCTTGTCAATAAGGAGAAATTAATCATAGGCACTAAAAAGCCTATAACTGCAAAGTACCTTGCAAAGGTAAGGGAGAACAGCTCTTAAACTTTACAAAAAAGCACCTAAACAGGCATGTCTAAGGGTCAGCTTCCAGTGATTTCTCCTGTCCACCTGGTGAATCTGGGCATACTGGGGCAGTGCAGCAACTGCCTCATGTACACAGACAATCATCTCCTCCTACCACCCAACACTACAACCTGCGAGAGATGCACTTACATAGCCAAACTGGAAGCAAAGCTCTCTCCAGCCAAGATTGTGCTAGACAGTCAAGAGGAGAAGGTTAACACCTGAATTACACCTCAAGCAACTCATAGCCCTTCAAAACCCACACCATCAACACCCACACATAGCAACACTAAACCCACATGTGCAGAGGCCCTTAACATTAACCTGCCCAAGCAACAAGGACCTCTGAAGACAACATGCAAACAAACACCAGTCATAACCAAAGTGATGCATAGCTCACAACATCAGTGTGCCACCCAAAAACAGCCACTAAGGCAAGACAGTGTACCCAACACTTTAGTCATAGGTGACTCTATAGTCCAGCACACTGATGTCCCACTCATCAGGCTGAGCAAGGAGAAAATTACAGTCAGCTGCCTGTCAGGTGCCAGGTCCACCACATAACGCATGCACTCTAGTCACTCCGCAATAAGTACAAATATGGCTCTATCATTGTCCATGCTGGAGTGAATGACTTGAGATGTACCTCCCTGGACTACATGAAAAGAGACATGGAAGAGCTCTTGGATCATGTGACCCAGGCAGGTATGACCCTAGCCTTGAGTAGCATCCTGCCTTCACCCAGAATGATACCACAGTATAAGGACAAAATGATTGACTTCAACAATTGGCTAAGCTTCTGGTGTCATTCAAAGGGGATCCAGTATTTGTCTGCCTGGGAAGGCATGATCGACAAACCATGATGCCTTGCCAGAGATGGTCTGCACCTGTCACCCCTGGGATTCAGGTTACTGGCTAAAGCTCTTGCCACCCCTATAGTGCCTTTTTTAGGCAAGTTTCAAAGGATAAAACCACCACCGTAACAGATACAAGCATGCAAAATCTGAAGGTAATGCTACTCAATGCTAGAAGTCTAAACCTCAAAATGCACTCTCTCGAGGCACTCCTAAAAATGGAGAACATCGATATCCATGCAGTAACTGAGACCTGGTTCAAGGCTCCAGAGAGCACCCCTGCAGTACCAGGCTACAGTTCTTACCACACTTTTTGGCCACAAAACCAAGACCGAAACACTAAAGTTGGAGGAGTATCCATATTCACCAAGGATATTCACACCTCCAGGCTAGTTGCCCAACACAATGCATCTGAAATTCTCCAGGTGCAACTAACACTAGGTAAGACTGCAATCCAAATTGTAGCTTGCTACAGATCCCCCACCATGCCCCAAGATTCTCACTACACCTTTCTAAACATACTGGAAAATATTATGATACAACCAAACACTCTAATACTGGGTGATTTCAACTACCCTGTCATTAATTGGGAAAACTACTCGGGTACCAACTCCTTTTCTCAATGGTTCTTGGAATTCATAAATTCCAATGACCTGGATCAACTAATCCATTGTCCCACCCGGGGCTCCAATATCCTAGACCTGGTCAATACTAACATGGGAGATAGATGCTCCACACCAGTGGTCACCCCCTCATTGGTCAGGTCTGATCATAAGCAAATCATCTTTGACATCCACATCCCACCCCCACCCCCCCCCCAGTAAGGAAACCTCCTTAAAAAACTTTTCCAAAGCCAACTTTGTGCTACTGAAGTCAGAAGTGACAAACTTCACAACGCCCATGCAGACGGGATCTGGAAGTTTGACAGCAGAATCCTACACTAAGGCACTGTATGAGCGCATCCACTCGTGCATGAATCATGCCATCCCATATAGAACCAAGATGCTCTTCTCCAAAAAAAGGAAGCCAATCTGGTGATCCCCTGCTATAAACAAACTATACAACAGAAGGAAGAATCTGTTGCAGAAAAGTGGAAAATCCCAGGATGCAAAAAACTCCCTCACCAGCCTCAGTAAAAAGCTGAGATCCCTCATAAAATCCTTAAAAGCTAGTTACGAAAATAAAATTGCCAAAGATTCCAAAGACAACCACAAGGCATTCTATAGTTATGTCAAGAATCTAAATGGCAATGCTCAGATCTGCTCTGAGCTACAACAGAATGGCATTAAATATACTGATCCCAAAGATATTGCCAATATCCTGACAGATCGATTTAGTGCCAACATCACCCCCCTCTCACCCACTAAAGGGCCCATCTCAATACCAAAAGACTGCCAAATTCTGATAATCATGGCCACACAGGTAGAAACTGCACTCTCCAAAGCTAAGAATACAGCATCCATGGGACCAGATGACATCTCAGGCTGTGTACTGCATGAACTACAAAATTAACTGGCACCTCACCTAAGTGTCATGTTTAATCATAGCCTCACCTCAGGCTTCGTGCCCACTGAGTGGTGCACAGCTACAGTTATCCCACTCCACAAGGGAGGATCTGCCTTGGATCCCAGGAACTACCGTCCCATCAGTCTGACTAGCCTGATCTGCAAGGGCATGGAACGCATTATCATGGAACTTATAAACAAAGATATTGGCAACCTTCAAACACTGGATCCCATCCAGTTTGGGTTTTTGAAGGGCCGATCTTGTCTCCTGAATCTGATTGACTTCTTTGAATCAGTCTCCAGAGCTGTGGATGAGGGTAAGGTGGTCCACACAGCCTATCTGCACCTCGCCAAGGCCTTTGACACCATCCCCCTCTCTGGAATCATAGATAAACTTACTAAGCTGGGCATAAATCCCTACGTTACTCGATGGGTTGCCAACTGGCTTACTGATGGAACCCAGACTGTAAAAGTAGCCAACTCCAAATCCAGCTCCAGACAAGTGACAAGTGGAGTACCTCAGGGTTCAGTCCTGGGACCACTCTTGTTTGGCATCTACTTTTCTGGAGTACAGGCCAACACTAAGGGACTCTGGCTAACAACATTTGCAGATGACTGCAAACTGGGAGCCATTATTGAATCCCCAAATTATGTGGATATTCTACAAAAGGGCCTTACAGAAACAGATGCCTGGTGCCAGAGCCATGGGCTCAAGCTTAATGCCAAGAAATGTATAGTTATCCCCTTTGGAAAAAAAACATGTACCCATGAATTACCACATAGGTGGCAGGACACTAAACATCGAAAGTGTGATGGGAAACTTAGGGAAACAGGTGGACAGTGGTCTCACTTTCGATAACCACATCACCACAACAGTCAGAAAATCCTGCTGTGTGGCACACCTCATCACTAAGGGCTTTTCATCCAGAAAAAAGGAGGTCATTATCCCACTGTACTCATCCCTCATTTGACCCATTATAGAGTATAATGCCCCGTTTGATATGTACCTCACAAGACATCTGCAACAGCTGTAAAGGCCACAGAAATACCTCAATAAAAGAATCACAGGCCTAAAGCAGATGCCATATGCTGATCATCTAAAAAAACTCCAGTTATACTCTGTGGCATATCGTCTACTCAGAGGCAATGTCTGCTTAACATACAAGGCCATGTCAAACCCTGAGCTGTTGGACATGCTCCACTTAAAGAAATCCCAATCCCTCAGAGCCACATGCTCCAGGGATCTAAACCTTCTCATCACAATGAACAAAACATGCTGGAGGGATAGGTTCCTGATCCAGAGACTCCCCATATCTGGAATAGACTGCCCATACATGTCAAGCAGAGCTCCTCATTGGCCCTCTTCAAAAGGAACCTTGATGATTGGATGGGAGATAGGAAATTCACCTCGGGGATCATGTCAGTCACCCTGCTAGACAGGAGTCCAGAGAAGTAAATATTGTGGGAAGAAATATCCAGGGAATTGTTATGGTTAGGCTTGCATAGGTCCTAAGGCCGATAGCCTAGTATCAACCTATGAACTTATGAGCCTCTTTTTGAAACTGTACATGAATCTTTTTTTTTTTTTTTTTTTTTTTTTTTTTTTTTTAGCCACAGTGGTGCAGCGGTTAGCATTGTTGCCTCACAGCAAGAGATACTCCAGTTCAATTATTGGCTGGAGCACCTTCTGTGTGAAGTCTGTATATCTTCCCCATGGTCGAGTGAATTTAAAGACATGCAGGTTGGTGCAAGTGTATGTGGGTGTGCCTTCTCTGAAGGTCGGGTGCCGGGCTGACAACTCAACACCATAAAGATTCACTGCCAATCATTAGCTGACCAGAGTTCCGCTGTGGCGACCCCTAACTGGGAAGAGCCAAAAGACATGAATCTTCTTTTTTGTTTCCCTGTTGAATGCTTTTATCACTTAAAGATTCCATTGGTTATAGTCTTTCTTTTTTTTGTATTCTCCAAGAAAATTTTCCATTGAAAAAACAGTCTCAAATATAATGTCACAAAATTTCTCTTTGTTGATAAGAATAAATGTTCTTACCTCATGTGCTTTTATACCCAATGAGGCTATTAAATTGTCCCACACTTTATACTTGTCCATTTCTTTGTCTTCTTTACCACGAATCCTCACCATGTACTTTCATATTTCATTTTCTTCTGTCTTCTTTTCTGCTACTCCACTTTTACCTTCTTTTACTTTCTTGGCATATGTTTTCTTTTTCATCTCACTACTATTCTTCAAGATTATCTTTGCACCTCATTTTCTATTTTCTCCCTAATATCCCCAGGGAACATCCCCTTCATTCACTCAACATCACTATTTTCTTTAAGTGAATCATCCAGCAACACTCCCAGCTGGAGAGTTGTAATTATACATCCATCATTTGCTGACTCATCTCCACCAAACAGGTTTCTTTGAAATACTTCCTTAGAATTCTGCACACATTCTTTGGTCTTGATATTTGTTTTATCTTTCATTTCTTTCACCAAGCCATCTTCTTGTTCTCTCTCCACCTGGCTCCCTGTTTCTCTAGGCCACCTCTACACCTGGAACAGAAACAGGAAGTGCTCCTACAAAATGGATCCCACCCACAATAATGTTGAGTTGGGGAAGTTCTTCAATGTCCTGGCCAAATCTTCCATAGTATTATGCATACTTCCTTGGATCTCTTCTTAAAAGCATTTACTAGCCTAGTGGAACTAACATAGTCAACAAAAGGATAAATACATAAATAAATAAATACATACATAAATGGTATGGTGGTTAGAAAAAGATGATATAACTATTACCAAAGTAGTGACATGAATAGATATTTCTGGCATGCTCACTGAGGGACTTCTAAAAGTCTTCATGGGTGGTAATAGATCAGATATTTTGTGGGATTTTGTTCTAGCATCCTGGTGCTAATTTGACAGATGACTTTTTTTTACCACTGCTATAGTGTAATGATATGTAAAAAGGAGATTGTTTGCTATAGGAAGTGCCTCCTATAGCAGCACTGCTCATAGGCTGCCTTGACTAGCATTCCTCTATAGGACTACCAGATCTATGATGTTGCCACATTTCAAGTTGGAGTTTTTGTGTTCAGATTTCTTCAGAAAATCTAACTGCATCTGGTAGTTAATACAGAGGATTAAGGCTATGAGTTGTTAGTGATCTGGTTCCTGTAGTAAAGGACATGATTCCCCCAACATCCATTTGCCTTCCCTGCGGCTTTCAGCGAGTCACTATACTAGACTGAGCTGAGCCTGTTAAGGGTCTATGCATATCTTTGCTCTACCCTGCATAAATAAAAATTAGAATGTTGGACATTGTATATGGATTTAAAGAAAAAACACCATGTGCTGGTAAAACCCATCCATAAGCTACTGCAGAGATTATTTCAAAAAATGTTACAGCAGTTCCTGATGCATTGTCCAAAAATTTGATGTTAATATGACATATATGCCTGTAAAGCATGTGCACATTGCTGATTATCTAGGACAAGTATAGAAAAAAATAATAATGAACACTTCGTAAGTAATGATATAGAAGTGAAAGAAGTAGCCTTGTGTTTGCAAGTGTGAGAAAAGAAAAAGACAATTAAAAAGTGATCTTGAAATGCAACAGTTTAAAAATCCTAAAATGGGGGCCTAAAGAAAAAAAAATAGAAAACTTTCTTTTAGTTGTGCAGCCACGTTTTACCATCTGCAATGAACTGGATTATATCAAAGTAATGATGTTCAGAGGTAATGCAACACTTGTACCTCCACATCTAAGAAAAGATGAAAAGATGCTGGACAGGATGCAAGAGGCACATCAGCTTTTAGTACAGCGCAAAGAAGAATCATGAAACTTCAAGTTTTTTTTAGGATGTCTTGTCAAATAAAAAATGATTAGGTCCAATATCATATCTGATGTGCTTCAAAAGACTGTATCTCAAGAAGAAATAATTCCCCTAAAGATCCCAGACTCTCCCTAGTTACAAGTAGCAATAGATGTATTCCAGCATTGAGATGCAAAGTACCTAATATACCCTGACTTATAAAAATTGTGTCAAACAATTGCCAAGACTGTGATTAGTGTTATGAAAGGAATTTTTGCTAGATATCAGATGCCTGTGAGTGTTGTTGCTGACAATTAACAGACACTCCGAATTCTGTAGAATAGACTTAAAAAGGACCATTCAGAAAAAAAAGTGAACATACCAGGTGCATCCAAAATGATAGCCATGATAAAACTGCATGAAAAAAAAATCCTTCATCACAGAAATATGACTCAAAACTCAGCAGGCAAAAGCAGGAAACAGTTATACTATGAGCAGCTAGGATAGCATATTCATGCATTGTCCAAACATCAGAAGGTGTCCTTTTTAAACAAAATAGATGCCATTTCCTTAAAACAGTACAAACGCAACTTCTTTGTCATTCAAAAATGCTGCAGGGAGAAGCAGAAGAATAGAGGCAATTAAATAAAGATATTCTACTGCAACAAAAACCAGACAAAAAAATAGGTTTCAAAGTGCCCCCCCCCCCCCCCCAAGGCAGAAGAAGGCTCATCAAGAAGTCATCATCCTAGTTCTCATATTGTGAACCGTGCCCCCAACAAGTCTCAGGAACCTCATCTTGGTAAAAGCATGCACCCTCTTGTAAGCTATTAATGGCTGTAGACTCAAATACTTTCTTGAGTAAAAGTTATGACACAATGACCATCCTAAAATGATGGCACTTTTGGAAAGCAGGACAAGCTATTCATCAGCTAGAACATATTATTATTTTATTGTTTGATTATCAAATGCTGTTAGTACAGGTATTTTTTTTAGTCTGCTGCATCTTGATTTTGCACCTTGTACATAGCTGCATATTTAGTTGCCTATGGTTATTTTATCTTAGACAGAGGAGACACAGTATACATTACTTTGGATTCTATCCTGTAAAGAAACCCGATGCTGTCAAAAGGCACAATTTTCAATGTTGTCAGTGCTATTGTGCATCTTGATGAAGTAAAAAGTGTCTTCAGACTGGTTATGTCTTGCCTGTTTGGTATAATTTTACTGCATTTTATATTTAGAAGGAACCATATGTTGCAGCTCTGGACTGAGTTTTGCTACCTGCTATTATCCATGTTCACAAATTAAGGCAAAATATTGGGAAAAGAGAATATAATAACATTTTCATGGGGTGACGTTATAACTGGAATTACTGAGTATTTGGAGGAGGGGACATCATGAGTTCATAGTTTATTGGTAAGTACTAGGCTAGTTGCCTTACTGGACCATTTTAAACCTAACCAATTTCTCTTTCAAAGGTGAGAATTAAATCCTGTATGTCGTGTCTGTGAGGTAAACACCTTAACCATTATCTAAACACAAAACAAGTTGCAGCTAGTATAAAAGGGCTGCTGGATAAAAATATAGTAAATAAACTCTTCAAAAGCATCTAATAATCCATCAGCAAATAACACTATTCAAAAAACAGCAGCACCAATCATATTGCCCTATTCATTAAACATTTTAAGCTTGTTGCTTAATGAACAGGGCAATATGACTGGTGCGAGATGTATTTTAGGTCTGATGAAGTAGTGTGTCTACACTACGAAAGTGCTCACTCAATAAATTATTACTTTTTATATAGCTGTTTTGCTGTTGATTGGTCTGTTGGATGCTTTTGAAGACCTTAACCTTTATGCCAACCCCCAAACTTGTTGCTAGGCTAGTTGTATGGTCAGAAATATGGTGGTGCAAGTTTGAGTCAGATAAGTGCAGGGCAATGTACGTGAGGAAAAGACAGTCGTATCCATAGTAAGAAATGAGAGGGTAAGGCTCCAAGTAATGTGGTGAGAAAAGAAATGGGAAAGAGTAACTGTCTAAACTCTGAACCATTAAAAGCTATACACTCGGGCTGTAGCTAATGCTAATGCTAATGCTAATGAAATACTAATTCTAGGTTAGATTGCAAGAAGGATAGACTTAAGGGGAGACAAAGTACTGCATCCCCTCTGGCAATCATTGTGAGACTAGTCTTGAGAGCTGTGTTACTTTCCATAGAAGACACAGAGACACAGGCACTAGGCATGTAGAAAGAATACAGGTGATGGTAACACAGACACTAGGCATGTAGAAAGAATACAGGTGATGGCAACACAGGCACTAGGCATGTAGAAAGAATACAAGTGATGGTAACACAGGCACTAGGCATGTAGAAAGAATACAGGTGATGGTAACACAGGCACTAGGCATGTAGAAAGAATACAAGTGATGGTAACACAGGCACTAGATATGTAGAAAGAATACAGGTGATGGCAACACAGGCACTAGGCATTTAGAAAGAATACAGGTGATGGTAACACAGGCACTAGGCATGTAGAAAGAATACAGGTGATGGTAGCACAGGCACTAGACATGTAGAAAGAATACAGGTGATGGTAACACAGGCACTAGATATGTAGAAAGAATACAAGTGATGGTAACACAGGCACTAGATATGTAGAAAGAATACAGGTGATGGTAACACAGGCACTAGATATGTAGAAAGAATACAGGTGATGGTAACACAGGCACTAGATATGTAGAAAGAATACAGGTGATGGTAACACAGGCACTAGATATGTAGAAAGAATACAGGTGATGGTAGCACAGGCACTAGACATGTAGAAAGAATACAGGTGATGGTAACACAGGCACTAGATATGTAGAAAGAATACAGGTGATGGTAACACAGGCACTAGATATGTAGAAAGAATACAGGTGATGGTAACACAGGCACTAGATATGTAGAAAGAATACAAGTGATGGTAACACAGGCACTAGATATGTAGAAAGAATACAGGTGATGGTAACACAGGCACTAGATATGTAGAAAGAATACAGGTGATGGTAACACAGGCACTAGATATGTAGAAAGAATACAGGTGATGGTAACACAGGCACTAGATATGTAGAAAGAATACAGGTGATGGTAACACAGGCACTAGATATGTAGAAAGAATACAAGTGATGACAACAACAGTGAGGAGGTGGTGGGAGGTTAAAGCCTATGAGAAGAGAGCAAAAAGACTACGTCTGTAGTTATGAGAAGTACAGAGAGCAGCTGATGGACGTGTTTTAAAGGTGACACTGAGTGGAAAACATGGGGACAATGCAGGTAGAAGAAGGCTTGGCCTGTTTCTGGAGAGGGCTCAGTTAGGCCAAGATTTGAGGAAATACCTTTTCAATCACAGAGTAAGAGCTAGTAGAAATAAAACTGAAATAAAAAGTAGAAAAATAATTTATGAAAAATTTCAAATAGAATGAGATATGTGAAATACAGGGAGAGAAAAAGCACAGACTACTATGGGACTCGCATGAAATAATCAGGGAGATTCCTAAACCTCCAATATCCATCAGTAAAAATGAACAATGCAGCTAGGTTTTCAATATTTTCATCATAGGGAAATTTGGAATCAAATAGCTGAGATAGATAACTGGACCCATAGAAAGTTCCCACTATCCGAATATGAATTCAAGCATTGGTGTAGAATTAATGAATGTTAGGTATTTTACAGCAAACACATTTATCTAAAAAATACATATTTTTTAATAATCGTAAGTGCTTAAAATAACATTCTCATATTTTTCCAAAGGGAGCAGAAGTTACACCAGTTTAACATCTTGTTGTGGATAAAGTGCCACACATTGTAACTTATCACACAACTACGATTCATAAATAGTTTCTGTGTGCTTTAACGTGCATCACATTAACTTTAGTGTTGACTATTTTTTGAAGAGTGAATGATGTCAATTTTTTTTTCTCAGAATAAGTTAATGTGACTTCTAGTGCTCTGTTAAGAGTTTTGAGGTGTACAGCAATGTGCTCAAGAAAGAAGTCTTTGGCTTCATTTTGCCATTAATTTATTATGCCTTTTGAGACACAGAGCATATATTTAGAAGCATTTGCTTTGAGGAAGCTATGAGCAGCTGAGCTGTATTTCTACTTCCAGTGATCTCTGAGAGAAAACAGATCCGATTATAAGAAAAAGGTCAGCAGCTTGATGAAAACAGGAAGACACTTCTCCTCAGCACTTGCTCTAATAGTGAATGCTACGCATTTAATGCCTTAGCTATGTCAGTGAAATGTCAAACATGCTACCACTTACTGTACACAACACAGGAAATCAAAACAAATCAACTTCTTTTACTGAAGCTGTTCCTTTTACCTCCCGGTAGACTTTAACTTTGAGGTCATAACTGGAAGTTTACTTATTTTTTTCTCTCTCTTCTTTTAGTGTGAAATCTCTACTCTAAGGTTGCTGGACGAATGGTCATAATCTGTACTTTTGAGAGTTATTTTAGCTCTAGGCAACAGAGTAAGTGTCAACAGATAATGGCAAAATGCTCTTTATACAATAGCAAACATTTTCAAAAACAGCAAGAAACATACTAAAACTTTACTTAGATAAATCTGTTTTCCAACTAATCTATAGGATTATACTAATCTGATACAAATTGTTTTCCATAATTTATATATTTATGAGCTTTATGAGAAATTAAGCTCTCTGTGTGTGTGTGTGTGTGTGTGTGTGTGTGTGTGTGTGTGTGTGTGTGTGTGTGTGTGTGTGTGTGTGTGTATATATCTATATATATATATATATATATACACAGAGAGAGAGAGAGATAGAAATGCATATATACATATATAAATACATACATTTTGTTTCATTTTGTAGCAAGAATATTTGTGTTGTGAAATATTTTCACTTTTATAGAATACTCCTTAAGAGTTAGCTGTAATGAGAAAGAAGGTACTTATATCAGTTTACTGGTCAGTGAAACAAGAAAGTTCTGGAGTATTTATTTCCAAATAAATGGAAGTTTGACAAGCATATATTTTTTAAGATTTCACAGTACATCTACATGCATTAAATTTCACAGTACATCCTCATGCATTAAATTTCACAGTACATCTACATGCATTAAAATAAAATATCAGCATTGCTATGTTTAAAATGAAGAGATGACAAATTCCTGTATGAGAATGGAGTACAGACTGACTGTGCATGTGCTTTGAGACAACAGCTGGGATTCACAGATAAGCTTTGCATACCAGGCAAAGGATACCGGATTCAGAGATACCACATTGCTCAGCAGTATAGAACTGTGCTACCGGCAGCAAGCATTTAAGGATCCACAAGTAAATGTGGTAATTTTTGGGCAGGGACTATTTAAATCAGGCCCTTGTTAACCAAGTGCAGACTCTATAGTAGGAAGATTAATAGGTGTCCATAATATGCAAGATTTTTTCTGCACAGTGCACAAAATGCATACGTGTACACATTTATTAGCTGCAGAGCACATCTTCACTCCTACAGAAGACTCTGCACCACATGCACATGTGCACACAATTATTAGCTGCAGCACACCCCTGCATTCCTACAGAAGAATCTGCACCAGGCACATGTATGCACACACTTATTAGCTACAGATCACCTCTGCATTCCTGCAGAAGAATCTGCACCATGTGCATGTGTGCACACAGTTATTAGCTGCAGAGTACCTCTACATTTCTACAGAAGAATCTGCACCAGGCACATGTGTGCACACAGTTATTAGCTGCAGAGCACCTCTGCATTCCTATGGAATAATCTGCATCAGGTGAAGTAAAGAGCTTTGCACTGGTTAGACTGTTGATCCAGATAAGTGTCTGTACATTATTGTGTTTCTGGGAAAATGTCTATGTGTCTATGGGTGAATGTGTTATATATATGTGGCTACAGGGACAGTACTTGACTGGAAAGTGTGAGTGTACATAAGTATTGTTTCTGAGTATATGGATGGGGAAATCATGGATGCATGGTGTGCTGTCACAAGATGTGTATGTCTATGTGCCTGCATGTGTCTACATGTCTTTGTATTTAAGCATTTAAATGACTGTGAAGGTTAATATATTTGAAAGTAAGTGTGTTCTCTATGAGAAGGAAGAATGGATAAAGCAAAACTATAAACTGCTGCTGCTCCGTTTTACTCAGTAATGGGAGTAGTCAAATTATGCAGGTTGTGTTCATGTATACCTGTTGGTCACTATGTGCTCTTATGTGTATGTGACCCTGTGTGTGTGTGTGTGTGTGTGTGTGTGTGTGTGTGTGTGTGTGTGTGTGTGTGTGTGTGTGTGTATCTCTATGGGGGGAGTGTCCACCTCTGTGGGGTTTTCAATGAATCTATACTATTTTCATGTGCAGGATAGTAGGGTGCGCTGCAGAGCAGTTGTTTAAACATCTCTATTAAGCAACTCATATTCATGCATCTTAGTTCAAAATGAGATCCAGCGCCATGTAGACCATGTATGACCACAAATCAAATTATAGCTGAGCTGCAATACTTGGCTGATCTGTGCAGCATGAGGCATGCTGTGCTGCTTTCATTGATCACCGCCCAGTGATTTGGTGATAGAGATGGGCTTGTTCTTTGAAGCATAAATCGCTATGCTGCACTCTAATTAGCACATTACATCAGAAAGACTGTTCTTAGAAAACACACAGAAGCATATATCAAAACCTGTTTAAAATGCCCCTAATCTCTGTGTGGGGTATTTTACAACACGAGAAACTAAATAACTCATTTGTCGATAAAGATAGGAGTGGGACTCAGAAAACCATGTACTCAGCTGCTTAGCTTCAAAGGCAATTGTTCTAAGCCCAAGGACAGATGTCTGCTTCTGCTGAAAAGTTTAACAATGCCAAATACAGAGAACAGACAAATCAGCACAAAGTGTTAACCTCAGTAATCAAAGTCATCAAAAATACCTCTTGGAGATAAGAGTTTCAGTAATACTACTGGCCATAAGAACTCATAAATGCATGCCAATATTTTGTGAGGCAATGTTAGTTTGTGCATAAAATGCACAAAAACACTGCAAAGCATGTTGATTTAGTGCACCGAGTGGCTGCCAGTGTTAGAATTGTTCATAATACATGTGATTTTTATCCCTGTTTTATGCCCCTTGAAGTGAGATCTAATGATCAGAAAAAACATCATCTTAGGAGCCTTTAGGTTTATGTGTTTATGGCATGCATCTCCACTCAAGAGGTTGATATGCATGTTCCCTTTTATGAGGGACCACTATGCCTTTTCTCCTTAGTGATTTCCATGGTCCTGCACATTTCCACAAGAAGACTACTGCTTACTGTAGCTTAGCAGAGCAGACAGCAAATCCCTAGCTGCATGCTGTACTCCTGTTTCACAGAAGGAGTCAGTATCTCAGTACATTGCATTATGTCCTTCCATACAAGATAGGAGAATTGCCATCAAATGATCACTGCTGCCCTCCCCGACTGGCTCTTACATCACTTGGGCTTGTAATCAAGTCCATTTCCAGGTCTTCTGGATCATAGTCAAAGTTTCATCACTCTGTGCCCACAGCATACCTCTCAACTATTCAGATTTTTGCAGAACATCCAGATTTGTGCCTCATATTTTCTGTCTGTCATAAAATGTGTGATTTTGGCAACTCAGCAAGGATTGAATTCATTAAATACTCACAGAGATTTGAGTTTCAGAATTCATATATTTCAAAAAATGTATGGTAATACCAAACCTTTTATTCTAGCAACTTTTGAAGTTTATAACAGCAATATTTAAAAGTTGTCTTATTTTTTAAGCCTTTGCCCCCCCCCACCACCATTATTTTTGGCATTGTCCAGACGTTTTGTACTGAGAGGCTTGGAGGCATTGCCCAGAGATGACTTGTTTATAAATAACAGAAAGTTACTTATAGGCAATCCAATGTCACAGGAGCAGGAAGTTCCATATAGGCAACCCGCTGGCAGATGGATAGGGTGTCTGGCTGTACTGACAGTATCCCAAAACTGACTTGCAATTCATCCAATGGAAGGCTAGTTAGTGGGAGATAGGATCTAGTCAAGAATGCTAGGTCACCTATGTTGGGGAAGCCTTTTTTTCTGATAGCCATATATCATCTAGTGGAGACTGAGTGGTGATGCCATAGCTATGTACATGTTTAGTTTTAGCAGATGGTGTCTCATGGTAATACTCAAGGGCATTTATTTGATACATATGTGGTATCATTGGGCTCCCTAACCCCCACCTTCAGTTATTTGGGGTCCATCAGGCATCCATGTTTTATCTTCCTTGCATAAAAAAAGGTTTAGCTTTTGTCACAGTAATGACATTTCTTTTCTTAAGTCTTCTGGGGAAGATATTGATGGCCATTTGAAGTGGCAGGGGACATGAAAAGATTTTTACCCAACTATAATGTAAGTTTCCCAAATGGCTGTGTTAGCTGTATTGATTTTATTGCAACACAAAAGACAGAGATCTATACTAGTTCAGTATGTGGCTTAGTGCCTGGCAATAGTATTATTATGTATCTGCTTACTTGCACTCTAGTTGGAGTCATCATTGCAAATCAAAATCACCATTTGAGTTCCCTAAAGAGATTTGCATTTTGATGTTAATATTTGTTGAGCTGTAAGTCTCTTATTTCTAAATCTGATTTAAGGTCTGTTGAATTGGTTCTAGCTAACGTCACAAAATATTTTGAAATCTCTGTTGGTTTGGTCTGAATGATTAGATGATTTTTTTTATCGCTCTTATACATGGCCTCAGATAATTTGCATTTAGGTATACTTTCCCTGTTCACACCATATTAGTTCCTGAAATTCATGGGGCTTAGCTTATGCATATATTTCATTGTTAATCATTCATTCATTCTGGACAATTAAAACACTGAGATAAGTAATCTACTTTTACAGTTATAATATATAATAGATTTGCACGTAAAATGTAAACAAAACTTTACAGGGTAAAGCAAACAGCATTAAAGCCATTTTTAATGAATATTCATAAATAACTTTAACTTGCACTATTTCTGTAAGTTAGCCACAACCCTTATAGCAGTTTTTCTACTCTGAACCTTAGAATGTCTAGCATTTTTCTATTGATGCTTATATTTTAATAAATTAACAGAAGTATTACAATTATATAATCATGTATAAATACACGAAGGACAATAATTTTTGTCAGTCTGTTCAATATTTTTCACAATTCATGGAGACAAGTTTGGCATCCTGTAAGCCTGGGGTAGGCAGCCTTTTTTGAAGAGAGTGTCAGAAATCATGATTTTTATTTTTAAAAGATGCTCAAGAGATGCAGAGAAGGTGGTAAAGTAAGGGGTAACTCATATATTTTGGACATGCACTTATGTTAAACAAACTCACTATATTTTATTACAGTCAATAACTTTGCTTGTGTTTGCAGGAAATCGTGATGTCAGTAGAATAACAAAAAAAGAACAGTAAGGAAAGGCAAGTGATCACAAATCTATACTCTGCTGGCTCCACTGGCATGCTAAGCTAAATGCATTGTAATGACACTCTTCAGTACTAGTACCAGGGGTCATCTACCCTACTCTAAAAGTTGAGTCTATGTCATGTGATTTATTGCAAGTCATTAATACATATGGAAATACTACAGCTCATCTTAACTGCTTTCAGCTCATAGGGTGAGAATTAAAGAAGCAGTAAGTACAGCCAGTGTACCAGGGTAATCCCCTATAATTGCTTTTTATATTTCATAATTGATATTCTGTCACTGTATGTGGCCTAATTGGTTCCTGCAACCAAGAAACTCTGCAACCATCCAAATGAAGCCAAGTTCATGAAAATGTTTGTAATAAAGCACTTCACTTCCAGCCTAGTTAGACAAGGTAACAATGTGGAATTCCTCCCTGTCCAACTTATCATTAAAAAGACCCCTTATCACATCATGGCTAACTATAGGATCCCCTCTATGGCCCCCCTCTGTCCATAATCCTTAAGTAACTAGTATGGAGACCCTATACATTAAGACAAATACCATTTTCCTAGGGGACTTCATCTACACCTCCAATAACTGGGAGACATATACATTTCCTCACATGATTGCCCAGAGATTTTTGTTCTTTATCAATAAAAACTGTCTGGACCAGTTAGTCTGTTCCCAAACCAGGGTGATAAAATCATGGACATGGTCTTAAAGATCTTATGAGTGTCAATAGTCATGACTCAGGGACACATTAATCAAGCAGATATACACCATCATGTAGTAAGTCATTCAATTAACTTTGGTTAGTTCCCTGTGGTGTTAAGGCAAAGTGCATCTTTAGCTAGATAAAGTTGCACTTTCCCAGTGTGCACAGCTCTAGCTACAGCTTACAGTATACTGGTGTATTGGTTTGCCATATGTTTGCCACCTCCTGCATTTATTTATTTATCCTTAGTTGACCAGATTAGTCCCATTAGGTGAGCAGCCTCATTATAAGAGGGATCTGAGGTGGTACAATTAACTACTAGGAGAAACATGGGCAGGGTATTATAGAACTTCCTCAATCTGTTTGGAGCTGCTAGATGGTGCTGGAGGGCTCCCACAGGAGCAAGAAAGAGCCCTTGAGAAAGCAGAAGCAAGGATGAGAAGAGAAAATTGAGTGTTTGCAGCTGGAAAGTGAGAATTTGGAGAAATGTTTTTTTTATATGGAACTTAAGAATGTAACCAAAGATTCCTGTGTGATGGATGTTACAAATGAACAGCATTTAGCTGTCTTCATGAAGAAGGAAGTAAGCGGATCTGCTGAAGTGGTGAAGATGACAGAAATGATGTCAGGAGGGCTTGTAGATGATGTTCTGTTAAAAATAATCAAGCAGGACGATACAGGTGACAATTCCTCTGTTTCATGGGGATAGATGGCAGGTAACTTGTTCGGATATGCTAAAGATGGAAATGTAGAAATGGAACCAAGTGATATGGCATCAGAAAATGCAACTGAGGAAACTTATGCAGCAGCGACAAAAAGTAAGAGGAAAGCAGCAACAAACTGAGATGGTGCCTGGTTCTGTAGCAGCAACTAATGCAGTAACTATAACATATGCACCAGTAACAGTGGGTAAAAAAATGAAAGCAGCAACAAACTGAGATGGTGCCTGGTTCTGTAGCAGCAACTAATGCAGTAACTATAACATATGCACCAGTAACAGTGGGTAAAAAATGAAAGCAGCAACAAACTGAGATGGTGCCTGGTTCTGTAGCAGCAACTAATGCAGTAACTATAACATATGCACCAGTAACAATGTGTAAAAAAATGAAAGCAGCAACAAACTGAGATGGTGCCTGGTTCTGTAGCAGCAACTAATGCGGTAACTATAACATATGCACCAAAGCAGCAACAAACTGAGATGGTGTGGTGGGCCTTGGTTGTAGTAGCAGCAACTAAACTATAACATATGCACCAGTAACAGTGGGTAAAAAATGAAAGCAGCAACAAACTGAGATGGTGCCTGGTTCTGTAGCAGCAACTAATGCAGTAACTAAAACATATGCAACAGTAACAGTGGGTAAAAAAATGAAAGCAGCAACAAACTGCAAGTAAAATGATTTAAAAATGAGAAGTCCAAGTGTGAAAATAAGAAAGAAAATGGCAGTGTAATACATAAATATTATGCATGACACAGCTTGAGAACGCTTCTGGGGTTTAAAGCTCAAAGATCGGTGTTTTATACATACTGAGACAAAGAATTTTTGTGACTTAACATCTGAAACTGATGGACTGATGATGAAACTTCTATCTGTATAACAGAAAGGAGGAAATGTATCCATGGAACAGTTATTTGTTTTCCAGAAATCACTAAAATGTTAAACATAATGTTATTACTTTGCAATTTTGACCTGATGAACTGGCTGAGGAGGAGGAGGATAATGATGATGTAAAAAATGCATGCAGGGTCTAAGTGAAACTGTTGATAATATTGTGAAGATAGAGATGAGACAAACGTATGGAATGGAAGGTGGAGGATGGAAGCTGTTTTGAAATGTGAAAAAAAAAATGGTGAAACACTTGAAAAGTGTTATTTTGTGGCTGATGAGAGAGGGACATTAACATATGCTGTCCAGCCTAAATCATTTTTCTTTTGTGGAGATTTTTTCTCATGTAATTAATGATTGTGACAAGATACAATATAATCAGTGTGAGGAGAAATACATACAGCAAGAAGGTGCATGCCTGAAGGCAGGTTGTGTACAAAAGGACACTTTTGAATGGATTTTTAAGAGCAAACAGTAATTAAGGAAAATAATTGGGAAGGAAAGAAACCATACACAAGGAAGGACAAGGTTGGGGGAGCAGGTGAACTAGGTGAAGAAGAAACTGTAGAAGAAGAAAAAAATATGGAGGCATAAAATGAGGAGAGAGAGAGAGAGAGTGAGAGACAGTATATACAGGAACAGAGATCAGGAAAAGGGATTGATACTAAGATATATATATATATATATATATATATATATATATATATATATATATATATATGTGTGTGTGTGTGGGTGCACTTCACATTCTCAAAATACTGAAATCTCGAATGTTAGTATCTCGAGACTAAAATATCAAAAGCCCAGTTGCGCGAAAGTCCACATAACCAAAGCTGGAAATATCGAATCAGCGGTTGTGGTGGTGCACTGTGTTAATGGATAGCTGGAGATTCAGGTAAGTGTTTATATTATAAGGGTTTTGTGTAGGGATTTTAGTGTATGTGGGTGTGTTGGGAAGTTGAAGGTTTAGGTTACGATATGTAGGTCAGAGTGTGAGTGTGTAAGTGTTGAGAATGGTGGTGTTTGTATGTATATGATGTGTGTCTGTGTGAGGGGAATGTAGCGTGTGTAGTGGTGGGTTTAGTGTCCTTGTCTTTTTAGTGCGACCTCAGAGTTAGTATATATAATTAGCGAGGGTTATATGTAGGGTGAATTTGTGTTGTTGTGTTTGTGTGTGTTTTGTTTGTTTGTTGTAGTGTGGGGAGGAAGGTGTATGTGTGTTTGTGTGGTGGAGGGTGTATTTAAAAGTTGCGATTTTGAATTTCGGGCTTTTGGGTTTTGGTATTTTGAATTTTCAGCTTTATAGTCTCGATATATTGTTTTGAAGTTCTGGCCAGTGAAAAATCTGATTCTGAGAATCAAAGATTATTTGTACAAAAAGCAATAATATTCATTTGGGGGAAGAGTAAAAATAAGAAAATTAAAATTTTAAAATAGTATCCCATATCCTTAAAAAGAAGAAAAAAGCAACAATTTAAAAGTATTTAAACGAAATGTGAACAGAATTATTTACAATATAAAAAGATAAGAATGCTGAATGGTGTTCTAAATGTGAAGTGGATGCTATTCTGTTAGAGAATGTAAGATTCCTAATAAGTGAAGAAAGACTGCAAACAGAAACATTGTTGGATGGAAATGCAGTATGGGACTTGGGAAGTGAACATTGTTCTGAAGTGACTGTGTGCATAAAAAAAAAAACAATGAAAATACTGACTCTAACATTGGTAAGGATGGGAACGCTAACTGTTGTGGATGTGAGATGGCGATAACATGTTTATAGAATTATATCATTATATGCATTTACAACTATCAAAGTTACAGATTTGTCTCATCAACCTTTAGAGTATGTGATGATTAACTAGAAAATTATAATTGCAGAGGACTTTAATTGTAATTTAATGGAAAAATGCAAAAAGAAAGGGAAATAATTAAAAATACAGTAAGTGATAAAATGAGGTAAATTAGCAGTGTGGAACAAAATTTAATGGACTTATAGAAGTGGGGCACTTGGATCCAAAACTGAGTATTTTGCATTATTGGAAGGCTTGGTGGTAGCAGATGCTGATACAGTCGTGTTGGGTTTTTCAGACCATTTAGCAATATGGATGGAAGTGATGGAAGAAAGTGAGAGGAGTATATTAAAATAGGAAGGGAATTAAAAATAATAAATTAAAAAGTATGGAATGAAACTGGAGAGTGGGAAGTATTGCAGTCATGGAAGGATCATATCACCATGAAGGGCTTCCATAAAACTGGTCTGAATCATGGATTGATTTTAAGAAGAAGTATAAAAAGTGTTTTTAATGACAGGATTATACAAGAAAGAAAAAGAAAGTGAAGTATGTGAAAATGTGCAGAAATGTATTAGAGAATTTAAAGAATAATACAATACAGTATTATGATATAGACAAACATATAAAGGAAACTGAGAAAAAATAAGGCAATGGCATTTAGACAAATATATTATTTACAAGGGAGAAGGGAGGAGGTATCTATTAGGGAACTGGAAAAAGTACTTATGAAAGTAAGTTTTGATTCAGGATCAGGCTCAGACTGCATAGGGTATGTAATGTACAAGAAATTAATGAACTGGCAAAGAGAGCATTATGTAAATGTTTTGAATGAATGGGTGAAGGAAGGGTTTGTTTCTGCACAGTTTTGCAGAGGGATCTTAAAATCTATATGAAGGAAAGATGAGAAGAAGGAAATAAAAAAACTGTAGACCCATCACACTAAATAACACAGATCATAACATTTTTATGAGAATAATACAGCAGAGAATGGAAGAAAGGATGAGAAGTATCATGGAAGAAAGTACATAAGGTATAAAAGGGAAGGGATTTCAAGACTTCTTATTGTTTCTGAGGGAATTTATGGATGATATTATAACTAAAATTGAGGATGCGAAAGTTAGGTTGAAATTAGCAAAACAATTGGTAGAGTAGCACAAGATGCTTTGTGGAATGTTATGGAGAAGAATGGAACAGGCAATAGAATTAGGAGAGTGTGTATGTCAGCATATCAAAATAATACCATGAGATTGTTTGTGACTTGATGGCTGTGTAATGAAATATGCATGAAATGTGATAAAAGACAAGGATGTCCCATCAGTGGAGTATTATTTGTTAAGTTTTGGTGTTGTGAGTATTATTTGCATTTGTAATGAATGTGGCAGTGAGTGAAATTGCTTATAAAAAGATGCTACATTTATACAAAAAGAGATGGTTATTTCAGAAGTTTTGATATACTCAGACAATATAGTTGTAAGTGCTAAAAACAAAATATGGATGAGGAAAGTGCTGGTTTATCTTAATGAATGCTTAAAGGAAATGGGAATGACCTTGAATAAAATTAAAGTAGGAGTTTGGGTGATGCGGTTAAAACTGATGGTGTATTTTCAATGAATAAAGTGTCTCTGATAGAGAAATCATTTGGGAAAAAGGATGTTGTTGTTGTGATGCAATGGGAGAGTTTGCTAAAAGAAATTAAAGAAATATGTCTTCTTTGGAGAGTGTATAGCTTAGCATTCACGGAAAAGGTTTATCTTGTGAATTTTATATTATTGGGAAAAAATAGCACATATATCACACTTGTATATCCCAGAAAAATGTGAAAAGTATACTCTGCAATTGGTGTTTTCTTTCATATGCCCCCAGATTTACGAAGTCCTTTATGGCATGTAGGATTAGCCTAAGAGCTATTTTTGACAATATGGCCGACATGCGATCCAGGAACATGCTCCCGGGACATGCACGTCAGCTCTTAGGCTAATCCTGCACGGACCAAGCTCCTGTATGGAAATGACCCTCATTTGCAGGTGAAAACCATGCAAACGAGGGTAATTTGCGATCCAGGAAGCAGGCAGCTGTCAGTGCAGCACGAGTGCAGTCTCCAGAAATGTACTCATTTAGTAACCAAGAACATTTCTGCAAATGGAGCTATGACAGCTCCAAATAAAGGCTGCATATCATTGATGAAGCATGCCAATGGCCAAGTAGAAGGCTATTGGCATTGCAAAATGTGTAAATAATAAAAAAAAAAACAACATTTATTTTTTTTTCACCTATCTTGCCTGTTTAAGCATAGGGCAGTAGCATGCAAAAGGGATCAGGGGGCAAATAATAAAACAAACTTAAAATAAGCATTCTAACTAAAAGCAGTATTCTGCCATGCAAGTCAATGGCAGGCATAAGACAACCTGGCCAGTGAGTAATGGTTGCTAAGGGGGAAGGCTCAGTGTGGGACATGTAGCTATGCATTAGCAGGCAATCCTATGCAAATGAGGGGAAGGATAGTGAATCCCAGATTTCCCCAGGGTGTGAGGCAGGTCCCAAGAGTGTTAGAGTATAAATAGCTGGGTGCAAGACTAGGATATAGGTGACATCATGGGGGTGTGTGTAAGGCATACTGTAAGTGGATTGGATCTCTGTAGCTTGGGACTGCTCCTAGCTTAGCACAGCTAAGCTAGAGGTGTGTCCAAGCTGCCTAGCACTCCTTACAAAGTGTAAGCGGGTCTGCGTGCCACGCACCGGGTTTCACAGGAAGAAAAAAGAAGTTAAACCAGGAAATAGCAGCTCTGTGCACATTTGAGCACTCTGTTTGCACGGTGCACACACAGGCTTAAACAGGGAGGCAATGGTAAGGGAAAACAGCAGTAGGATGGTAATCAAGGAGAACTAGCTTAGCTGGCAGGTGAAATGTATCAAAAACAGCCAATCACACAGGCAGCAGCCCAGCCCAGCCCAGCACACCACTATAAACTATGCAAACACATTTCCCCCTTGTTATTCCCAATAACTCTGCACCACCGGTGTATACAAATGGGGAAATTTTAGAAAAGAAAAGCAAGAGAAATAATGTTAGGGGCTGCATTTGCTATCATAAACCAGCATGTGCAAGAGGCTGTGGGTGGTGAGGATGTTAATGCTGCTGAGCAACCCACAGTGAGGAGACGGAGAAGGGTGTACAGACCCAGGGAACCTACCAAGGACTACCTGAGCTGGAGACAGTGGAGCGCTATAGGGTGGACAGAGATCTCCTACAGCAGATTGTTGAGCTGTGCAGGCCAGTCCTCACACACAGAACTAACAGAAGGGAACCCATTTCAGTGGATACCAAGGTATGTGTAGGCCTATGAATACTATCTACAGGTACCTTCCAAAGGTCAACTGGGGATATGATGGGGATATCACAGACATCAACATCCTGGGTACTCAACCAGTTCCAGGATGTCATGTCAGCACATGCCAGTGAGCACATATATCTCCCCATCACCTGTCAGGTGTTGGCCAGCAATATGCGTCTCTTCCATCAAATAGCAGAATACCCCAAGATAGTGGGTGAAATAGACTGCATGCACATATGCATCAACGCACCACCCGGTGAGCGAGGTAGGGTCTACATCAACTGCAAGCGCTTCCCCTCCATCAACTGCCAGGTTGTGTGTGATGCCCAGGGCATAATAATGAATGTGTGTGCTGGCTGCCCTGGAAGCTACCACGATTCCCACATCTGGCATCTGACACTGCTGTACCACAGATTTGCCAATGGGGACATCCCACACAGTCACCTAGTGGGGGATGCTGAATACGCACTGGGGCCATGGCTGATGACACCCATCAGAAATACACACACACCCGAACAAGAACTCCATAATGAGGCACACGCACAAACATGAATCGTAATAGACCGTGTGTTTGGGATTCTCAAGTCACGGTTCTGGTGTCTGGACACATCTCGTGAATCCTTGCAGTACTCACCAACTACATGTACCAAATTATCCTTGTATGTGCATGGCACATGCTACACAATATGATCCTGCAGAAACAGCTGCAGGGGGAACAGCATGGGGTAGGACAACACAGCCCCCACCATTGCCAAGGCCTGCACAGGCACAGAGTGACTTGGAGGAGGCACAACCTGAGCCTTCCCCACTAGGCAGAAGGAGGCATGCCCAGTATGCCCTGGCCCTGGCAAAGAGGCAGCGCATAGCACATGCACTGACACAGTAGGGACCCAGGGAATGTCAGCTCTCTCCAACTTGCACATACAGTAAAAGGGATGCCAAACATGACACTACCTGTGCTCAGCCATGTATAAGGAGTGTAATCTGTGCATCCGACATAGGCAACCCTGCAGCACCACCCTCAGTACAGGGACACCCACAAGGTAAGTGACTCACACATGCCAGTTGGGGGGAGTCACATACCCAACAACTGTTACAGTCAGCAGGATAGATGTAGACAAACACAAACAAATGCTGCACTATGGCCACTGAATGAGCCCTATGTGTAACCACCCCCCAGGCCTACACAGACAGACTACAACAGGCCATGCAGTTGGATGTAAGATGTGAAGGCTAGGAAGTCAGAAACTAATATGTAGGCAGTGAAAGCTAAGATCTGTAGTACACTGGTATGCCTCTAGCCAGCACGATAGTTTAGACTACAGACTGAAATTAAGTACCCAACATACCAGTACAGTCCTAGCAAATGTGTAGAAGTGTCAAGTGTGCCCCCCCATCCTACGTACACTTATAATAACAGTCAGGTGTGCCCCCACCATTCCTGTGTAGAAATGTAGAAACAGACAGGTGACCCCCCCCCCCCACCGCTATGCAGAAATGTAGCAACAGTACATGCCAAATGACTGATGGTTACCCTGCGGACACAGCATGCTACCTGTTGGTGTACAACATAAAGGTCAGCACCGCAGTACAAATAACCTGGACATGATCCACAAATGCAATACAGATGGCCATACTGGGCATGCTCACACACTTAGAGGAATGAAGGCAATGTCAGTCAACAACATACTGAAAGGTCATACTGGGCATGCTCACACCCTTAGTCTGCAAACACCAGTGGACCAGACATATTTGGCAGTCACAATTCTTAGTGCAGACACATGTCAGTATGCACCACTCCTGCCTTGTACACACAGTGGATAGGAATACAGATATATATGTAAGGACAACACACTATAATAAGCCAAAGGTAGACAGACATAGATGTGTGGAAGAGGGTCACCATGACAAGGACCCATCCGGGACTGTCCCACCCAGCACACAGCCAAAGGCCCACAAACAGGGTCTATATTATATCATCGAACGCTTAAAAAAGCAAACACTGATTGATCAACCTGATTTAAGCGAAAGCTTACAATCTCGAACTATCAGAACAGCGATTTTTTCCCAGGGAAAGAAATCGCTGATCCAAAACACATACATACAACACAAGCACACCAAATAAACAGAAATCTACACACATACACCTAAATTCTGATACCTAACCCTACACTAAACTATGCACACACCACTAACTACCCACTTACCTTAACCCCAACCCTAACCCTAAGGTCCTTCACTATCACACGTTCACCTCACCCACTCCCTAACCCTAACTCACTTAAATCCGCCCTAACCCTCATGTCCACTCAATCGCACACACACCTAACCCGAGCCCTAACCCTAACTCACCTAAATCACCCTAACACTCACATCCACACAATCGCACACTTACCTGAATCCGACCAGTAACTTTCCACCATAACACTGAAAACACCGCAGCAACAGAAACAGGCAACCAAATTCTTTCCCTAGGAAAAAATTTGAGTTCCTGCTTCTTCGATATTTTGCAATTTTGCGAAAATACGTTTGATCAATCAGCGTTCGCTTTTTTAAGCATTCAAGGATATAATATAGACCCCACAAACACACGAGGTGCAGATGTACTCACTGCAGATACTAGCCATCAGCATCTGTCAGCATGACAGACTATGTGGTGCTCGTGCCAGCTGTGCAACATGATTGTACAAGGAAGTAGTCATCTAGTAGCTGTATACACGTACCTGTGACATATGACCCCATGTGTGCCCACATGTGGCATGTCAACCCCTACATGAATGGGTTATGGCACATGCACACACTGCCCACACCATAGTAACATTATGACAAGCCTGCTGAGGTCATCCAATGTGAAATGCACCTTTGTGAGAGCCGTAGCTCAGGAATCACCATGGGGTTTCCTATAACTGTGTACTGCTGTAGTGATAAACCAGTTAGGTAGTAGTTAAAACCCCAGACTTGGCAACTGTGTGAGTGTGTGTTTGTGTGTGTGTGTGTGTGTGTGTGTGTGTGTGTGTGTGTGTGTCTGTCTCTGAGTGTGTAGAGAACAATGCTTTTTAGGATACTCAAGCTCCATACAATTCATATACTGAATTTTGGCAAGGCCGCTGATGTCACTCACCTAGGAATACACCTCTGGGAAAGTCATAGCCCAGTAGTCTCTGTAGTGTGTCCTGTAGCTATGTACTGCTGTAGTGTGATAAAGTAATTAGGTAGGTGTTCTAATCCTAGACCTGCTGACTGAGTAGAGAGCAATGTTTTTTAGGCTACTCACACTCCGTACAGTTCATATACTCAACTTTGGCAGGGCTGCTGATGTCACTCACCTAGAAATACAACTCTGGGAAAGTCATAGCCCAGTAATCTCCATAGCACATCCTGTAACTGCATATGGCTGTAGTGTGATAAAGTAATTAGGTAGAGGTTCTAACCCCAGACCTGGCAAATGTGTGTTTGTGTGTGACTCTATGTGTCTGACTGAGTAGAGAGCAATGCTTTGTAGGCTACTTACACTCTGTACAATTCATATACTCACCTTTGGCAAGCCTGCTGATGTCACTCACCTAGAAATACACCTCTGGAAAGTCACACCCCAGGAATCACTGTAGAGCACCCTGTAGCTGCACACTGCTGTAATGTAATAAAATAATTAGGTTGGTGTTCTAACCCCAGACCTGGGGACTATGTGAATATCTGTGTGTGTGTGTTTAACTGAGTAGAAAGCAATGCCTTTTTAGGCTACTCACACTCCATACAATTCATATACTCAACTTTGGCAGAGCTGCTGATGTCACTCACCTAGAAATACACCTCTGGGAATTTTACAGCACAGAAATCTCTGTGGTGCTTCCTGTAACTGCATACTGCTGTAGTGTGATAATGTAGTTAGGTAAGTGTTCTAACCCCAGACCTGGTATCTGTGTGTGTCTGACTGAGTAGAAAGCAATGCCTTTTAGGCTACTCACCTCTGTACAATTCATATACTCAACCTTGGCAAGGTTGCTGATGTCACTCACCTAGGCATACACCTCTTGGAAGAGTGTAGTGCAGTAATCTCCGTAGCTTGTCCTGTAACTGCATACTGCTGTAGTGTGATTTCGAACTGTGGTAGGGTTCTATCCCCACTCATGGCAGTCCTGGATGTTTTGTGTGTGATTCAATGTGTGTGTATGGAGCAATGGCATTATAGGCTACTCACTCATAGTATATTTCAAATGCCCTACTGTGGCAATCCTGCTGATGTCATCCATTGTGAAATACAACTTTGGGGAGGCAGTTCATCCATAATCCCTGTGGTGCTTCCTATAATAGCCCCATGCTGTAGTGTGATATAGACTTCAGTCAAGGATTCGATACCCACACATGTCAGTTGTGGATGTTTTGTGTGTGTCTCACTGTTTATGTAGGGAGCAATGCATTTTAGGCTAGTCACATGCATTACAGTTGAAATGCCCTACTTTGGTAACCCTGCTGATGTCATACATTGTGAAATGCACCTTTGGGGAAGCAATACTCCAGTAATGTCTGTGGCACATACTATAACTGCGTAGTGCTGTAGTGTAATAAACTAGTTAGGTAGGGGTGATACTCCCAGACATGACAGGTGTGTATGTGTGTAACACGTATCCTGTGTAGAGGTGGTTGTGAGTGTGTGGCCAATGGGGAGGGGGTTTTGCTCAGTTCTTTTATGGTGGGCCTACTATATATCACCATGTCAACCATACAGGGATAACAGATGTAAATTAGCTGAGAGTCTGGGGTGCAAAGCCATATCCACACATGTGACATCAAGGCCAGACAATCACTGTTAGCAACCCCACTATTACCCAGAGCAAACACACATGCTTAGGCAGTAGCCAATATGTGTGTAGTATACTGCATATTGGCCACTGATAGTAACTCTGCAGTGATAACAGTGGGCTACAGATTGCATGTCACCCTGCCCATCTGTCCAATATGCACGTACATGCAGACAGTGCACCTCCACCATGTTCCCAAATGGACACCTGCACCACCCGTGGTGCCTTCACATGTGACTCCCAACGGACATGCCATGCCTGATAACATGCCCTGTATGGACAGATGACACTGACATCAGGGAATGCTGTTAGCATGCTATCAATGTAGGTGCAGGGTAAACCTGCTGCCCATTACCAGTTCCTGCCACAGGTGGGCAAGACTGGCACATCCAATGATAATCTGTGTTCACAACATGGGTCAGACACCCCAGGTACAGTTCCACATGTCACTGTACATCCATGTGGGAGGTGTGCACATCCCAGACAACATCCATGTCATGGAGTAAAGAACATATACATGGCAAGTGATGCACAGCATTGGCCACACACAATAGTCACGCAGGTGACTGGATGGGGGATGCAGTACCCACCTGTGTGGGCAAATACAGAAACTACAGGCCTGAGGCACAATGCAGACCATTGTCATGTGGCCTGATGCCAAGGTATACCCATCCCCTACCCTTGTACAGCCTGCTGGCATAGTTGACCACCACACACCCATGCAGACATGCACCCATGCATATCAGAACTGGCACCCTGTGTCTCCATGTGTGTGTTGTATGGTGCATCTGACCACATCCACACTCACTACAACCCCCAGGGCATACTGAAGCATGCTGTTGCTGTTTGATGTCTGACACCTCATCATACTCTATGCCCATATGACCTCCGTATGACCCATGTGGTGCATGTGATACCTGCACATTGATGTGTTGTGGCAATCCCATTAGTGACAAGTTGCACTCCTGGCCCTGCAAAGTGTGTCAATGTGTGTGCGTCCTTGTGTGAGTGTGCCTGTGTTGACGCTGGCAGCTGTTCATGCAGACAGGCACGTGTACATCACCTACCGTATATTTACCGTATCCCTGTTGCAGATGTCACTCATCATCACAAATATGCTCTGAGTGCTCCACAGCAGGTAACCCATGTGGCGCATCCAGTAACTCCATTGAACTGTGATAGCACTACATAGTTGGTGGGGGTTTGATACCCTGTGCTGGTGGGTGTTTGACACAGACATGCTTCTGTTTTACTCTACCACCCCTCCCTGACATGTATTTGCCTCTGTCTGCCTCCCCCACTCCCTTTCTGGTGGATTTGGAGACCCACACCTGCTATGCATCTGCAGCAGCATGTGTAATTTAAGTGATGCTCACGATCAGCTGATGGCCTCTGGATGAATTGCAGCCCTCCCCTAGCTTATTGCATGTGGAACAGCTGTGGTAACAGTCCCATAGCCAGTTGCATGGAAACACACTCCAATACCTAGGAACAACATGGTGGTGTTGGCCCTTTGCAGTCACTGTGAGCAGGAACTCGATCTGTTATTTGGCAAACAGCATCTCGGATGGATTGGGGATTTACCTGTAATAACATACACTGTGGAAAGAGGGCAACAAACAGGAGTGGGATGTGCCTGACCTGACTACAGATTGTAAGTGCTACTATACTGCATGTGGAGTACTGTTGGTTTAACAGTGTTTGTCTGGATATGCCTGTCGTACATGTCGCAATACCTGCCATGTCAGTCCCATGTTTATGAGGGATCCCCATCCGCAGGGTCATCCGCAGATTGGGCAGTGTTGTACTTTGGTTTCATGTGTCAGCTACGGTGCACCTATCTGTGGAATGCAGAAGGTAGTGTGAGGATAGCAGTCAGTAGATGGTGACAGCCGGGAGAGTTACTGACGTCACATCCCTCATAGGACATATGGTGCAACAAACCCTGTTGCGACAGTATATGTATGAGTGTGTACAGTACTAAGGTATGTGTAAGCCTGGTAATTGTCGACAGTGTGTGTATAGTGAATATGTACCTTGGCCTGTGTAGAGACTGTTGTAGATGTCATTGTTCCTGGTCCTGTTCTATCTGATGTTACACGCTGCTCCACTTTATGTCATCCTAACAGCTTGCATGTTTGTAGGGGCGAACACACACATGTCCCATACCACAGTACGTGCTGGGCTGGGGGGAGTATACCTATTCGTACCAGACATATATTATGTGGGGCCTCTCAACACCATTAACGTTGCATGAGGACATATATGTTTTTGTTATACCCCCAGTGTTATCACCAGATGTCTGTCTGTATACACCTATATATGTACATGTATATATCTGCTGACATATAAATGACCTGCTGTAAATATTTACACATGTAGATGTAGACATATATATCCATAAATGTAGGCATTTGCATGTATATATGTTCACATATCAATATGTTGTACCTGTTTAGACATTAATATATTTACTCACACACATACATCTATATGTTGCAATACATTCTCTGCACTGTTGAATGACTGGGCTGGATGATATGTTTGTGGAAACATCAGGGTTATGTATATCTGCCATGGTTTAATGGTGGATCACTTTGTGTATGGTGTGCAGGGTCCTGGGTATGAGTCTTGCAGAGGCAGTTTATTTGTTGCTAACCAGAACACTCCCGCTTACCCCCAAGCTAACCTCTTTATAAGGAAAGGAAAAAAAAGTTGATAGGAAAGTGGTGAAAAAGGGGCACAAAAAGGGTAAGACAATAGGGGAAATGGCTAGGCATGTGCAGGAAGGGTGTACGAAAGGTCCATAGCTGCCCATTTTTGCTACAGCAACAGCTGTGCATATACACTGAATTTTTTGGTAGATGTGGACCCTCATATCCCTGGGAGTGGGGTGAGGACAACATAAATGCATTGTGATGCCAATTAGACTGGATTACATGTGTCCAGTGGACACGTGTGCAAAATGGACAGCCATGTATGGGGCGATATTGTTTTGTGGGAACATATTGGGAGTGGGATGTTGGGGAGGGGTTGTAGGTATATTTGGGGAGGGAGGATGGGTAAGTTAACAGACATGACACACAAGACTCATACAGTGGGCAGTATAAGTATATGACACATGTGAGGGGTGAACACCTTGATGGGGAGGGGTGTTGGGATATTGAAAGCCCATAAGCCCCCTAGTGTTAACAGTGGGACTGAGGTTACCACCTGTGGGCAGTCACCATGGTGTCACCACAGTGCCATATTCTTGTGAAATATGACTGTTGGCCATCCTCCTGCTGACACATGTAAACCTGCAACACAGATGGATAACATTATGGAGATAACAATAACTGTTACTGACAGCTGAAATGCATCATAGCTGCATGGCTACACTACCTGACATGTATGCCTTACACATTACCCCTGACAACATCTTACACTGCAGTACATTACAGCACTCTATAACAGTCACCGTGTGCATCAGAACCATATCAGCCTGTCCCTGCATCGATGTTATGGATGACAGGAATGTGGCACAGGTATCATCATATGCACAGGGTGTGTTGCTGGTTTGCCAGAGGCCGAGGGTGGTCCATACATGTGTTACCATGAGTGTGGGTTAGGGGTTTGGTTCAACGATTGGGGCATGGTGATGTGGTGTGTGTCGGTATGGGGTCACCCTAGGTGTGGTTGCCTAGTGTGTGGGTATGCATGCACACAGTCCTGCCATGTAGCTGCCTATACAGGTGTTGATGGACAGCTGCAGACCATACCTGGTAGGGTGTGCAGTTCAGTGTCTCTGGCCATGGACAAGCTGACTGTGCCTGCCAGGGGTTCCATGGGTATGTGCAGGTACAGACCTTGAGGTGCTACTCTCCCCTGATGATGACAGGAGTCCACTGGAACCTTGTCCCACCTGGGACTGGCCAGGGCCAAGTCCACGAGGCCTGCTGTGGTGTGGTGTGGACAGCACCCCCAGTGGTGTGCTGGGCCTTGTAATGCCACTATGGGAGTGGCTTGGTGTTCTGGCACATCCATGTTGACCACCAGGTGCTGGTGTTTCTGGCCTACGTCCATGCGGACATCGCACCACTCCAAGCACACATTCAAGTATGGACATTCCACAGTTGAGGAGGCCCACCATCTCACCTCACTGTCTATCCATGACCTCAGTATGTTAATGGAGGGCAGCAGCAATGTCATGGACGGTGCCACTTAGAGATGAGAAAGTAGTCCTCTGCAGCTTCAGGCCCTGTCTGGTGTGCATGACCATACATGCCCGTGCCTCCATTATGGCCTAAAACATGCTCCTGGTGGAACCAGTTGTGGAGCCTCTGCCAGGGGCATGATGACCAGCGGCCCTCCCACGAGCACCACGGTAAATCTGCCAATGTGGTGGCCTGCCGGACATCCGGCTATGTCGACTGTGACCCAACACAGTTGGCATGGACACCACACTTTCCTGGTCACTGCCACCAACAACCAACTGTCCCTCTGTTATGGCCACGTGTGATGGGATTTGTAGTAGCACTGTGTGCAGGCTTGGGGTGGCTAGGAGGGTGATGACACATGTAGGCGCAGTGTCGGCCTCTGACAACCCCACCTGTGCCTCACCATTACCATCATCATCATCATCAGTGTCTGTACGAACACCTACCTCAGTTTGCATGCAGAAGGGACCCTGACCCACCTCGCCACCCGTGGGGGAAACAAACACACACTTTAAGACATGTACAGCATTGCATAACAGTATGCACATTTACACACACACACTCACAGTCACACACACTCAGTCACACACACACACAGTCTCTCACACATAAACACACACACACACACACACACACACACACACACACACACACACACACACACACACACACACACACACACACACACACACACACACACGTACACATTTACACCCACAAACACTGACAGTCCACTTTACTACCTCCCTTACCCAGGGTTTACAGACAGTCCCACATTCAGTTACACATGTTCCTCATCCTGCATGGCACTTGCTAACATACAGTCATTAAACTACCCAAAAAGGCCAAGTGGTGCAGTGGTTAAGGTTTTTGCCTCTAGTCTGCAAGGTACAGGGTTGGATTCTCACCACTGGGAAGAGTTTGCCTCATTGAAAACGTGTATGTTTTTGGGGAGGGGGTCCATCTTGGATCCCGGGAACTACCACCCCATCAGTCTGATGAGTTTGATCTGCAACTCCATGGAACGTATTATCATGGAACTTATAAACAAAGACATTGGCAACCTTAAAACATTGGACCCCACCCAGTTTGGGTTCGTGAAGTGCTGATCTTGTCTCCTGAACCTGATTAATTTTTGAATCAGTCTCCAGAGCTATGGACAAGGGTAAGGCAGTCCACACAGCCTATCTGGACCTCGCCAAGGCCTTTGACACTATCCCCCCACTCTGGAATCATAGATAAACTTACTAAGCTGGGCATTAATCCCTACGTCACTCAATGGGTTGCCAACTGGCTTACTGATAGGACCCAGACTATAAAAGTAGCTGACTCCAAATCCAGCTCCAGAGAAGTGGACCTCAGGGTTCAGTCCTGGGACCTCTCTTGTTTGGCATCTACTTCTCTGAAGCACAGGCCAACACTAAGGGAATCTGGCTAACTCTGGCTAACAAAGTTCGCAGATGACTGCAAACTAGGAGCCATTACTGAATCCCCAAATGATGTGGATATTCTACAAAAGGGCCTTACAGAAACAGATGCTTGGTGCCAGAGCCATGGGTTCAAGTTCAATGCCAAGAAACGTATAGTTATCCCCTTTGGGAAAAAACATGTACCCGTGAATTACCACATAGGTGGCAGTACACTAAACACCAAAAGTGTGATAAGAGACTTAGGGACACAGGTGGACAGTGGTCTCACCTTCAATAACCACATTGCCACAACAGTCAGGAAATCCTTCTATGTGGCACACCTCATCACTAAGGGCTTTTCCTCCAGAAAAAAGAGGTCATTGTCCCATTGCACTCATCCCTCATTAGACCCATTATAGAATACAATGCCCCATTTGGTATGTACCTCTCAAGACATCTGCAACAACTGGAAAGGCCGCAGAAATACCTCACTAAAACAATCACAGGCCTAAAGCCGATGCCCTATGCTGGCCGCCTTAAAAAACTCCAGCTATACTCTGTCGCATATCGTCTACTCCGAGGTGATCTCTGCTTAACATACAAAGCCATTTCAAACCCAGAGCTGTTGGACATGTTACACTTAAAGAAATCCCAATCCCTCAGAGCCAGACACTCCAGGGATCTAAACCTTGTCATGACAATAAGCAAAACATGCTGGAGGCATAGGTTCCTGACCCAGAGACTCTGCAAATTCTGGAATAGACTGCCCATACATGTCAAGCAGAGCACCTCTTTGGCCCTCTTCAAAAGGAACCCTGATGATTCGATGGGAGGAAAGGAAATTCACCCCAGGGATCATGTCAGTCACCCTGCTAGACAGGGTTCCAGGAAAGTAAATAGTGTGGGAAGAAATAGCCAGGGAATTGTTATGGCTAGGCTTGTATAGGCCCTAGGGCTGATAGCCTAGTACCAACCTATGAACCTATGAACTTATGAACATATCATACCTCTCTATGCCTACAAGTGTGATCACAACACATGACCTGTTACTCCATCACCTCCCTGACTTTGGTGGAGTAGGTTGTACATGGCCTCACTGCTGTCATCCAGTAATACCCTGTGTATGTCCAGTCATGGTGTACATGGCCCCCATATGGTTGGGGCCGCTACATTCAGTACATGTGTCACACACCGGAGCCTCATACTACAGTCTTGATCAGTCCATTCCACATCTGCTGCACAATCAACCCTTCATGCGGACAACAGTAATACCTGGATAGACTCACTGATGTGGTCTGGTAATTCCCCATTGCATTAGTAGTGCTGCGTACATGGGTAGCCAGTTATCTATCTGCTGCTGACATTATGATGTGTATACCTGGTATGTACTTTCTCTCCCAATGCATGTTCTGTGCTACAGTCCTTGTTATGCTATCACCTGTTCTGTGTTCACATATCGGACAGCTTGTCCCAGTGTCTCATGTGTCACTACATCTACAGCACAATCCCAAGGAGAAGTACTGCCATGTGATCAATCCCACTATCGCCTGTGCATACATGGACACCTGCACAAACAGACACACATGTACACACACATCAGACATGCATCAACCACACTTCACCAGATTGCACTTACACACACATTCAACCCCCCCCACACACACACACCTACGTGTGGGGTCGCACACCTTTTGTACACACAGTCCTTCCATTACCCTTCTGTCAGCATGCATTACATCTGGTGCTCAACAGCATGCAGTGCAACTATAGTGACCTCATGACAGCTGCAGTATACATGTGTGTGATGCATGGGCTGTGTTGGTAGGTGATGGCCCTTCCCATTGTTAACACTGCACCCATGTTACTGTCGACCTGTTCTGCACTCTGCCTTGTACTGTACACCATACCACACAGGTGTACAAACCATTGCTGCTTATGTAGTACTGTGTCTGTTATGTCAGCTCCAATGCTGGGATGATATGTGAATGAATATAAATTGTGAATGCCTGATGTCTGCTTTACAGATCACAATATCAGCAGTGCATGTATGACCAGTACAGGATTATTACACTGACACCCACCAGACCTAACCATGGCTGTCGGGGAGTGCCCTACACATGTTCTAGAACTCTGCATGGTTGCAAGGTCTACTCATGTGCACATCCCTTGGAGTGCACCCACTGCTGTCACTAATGCTGTGGTGTCAGGGTTACATCTGCAACAGTTATATAACCTGAATGTGTGCAGTTACACAGCCATGAGGGTGTTGTTTCACACATGTCCCTACTGTAGGCCATGTGTCCTGCCATACTTCCCATTCCTGTGGACACATTGCAAAATGACAGGATGTTAGTTAACTTGCGTGTGTCTCTTGTACCCTTCTAATACCCCAGTATGGTCACTACTGTGATGCAGTGCATTTCGCAACAACAAAACATGAATGTGTAAAGCATGCAGTATGGGTAGGTGTGTTAGATGTGTGCATGGAATATCCCATAGCCATTACATGCACAGTGTCTTGTCATGCATGAACATGAACCATACTCACCGGCTTCTGGCTGCTGCTGTGGTGGTATCCTGAAGGGATCTACATAAGAATGTGAGAATTTTGTTGTCATTGGCCACAGCTGTGGCATTCATAAAGGGTGAGTGCAGCATCATGTTACATCTACAGTAGGGGTTCACAATACTACAACTTATGCACATCTGTTTATTACTACTACACAGCAACAGACTATGTATATGACATCTCAGATTTGCATGATGTACCTGTACAGATGCAGATGCATACACACAAGTGGTGTACTGATGTGCCCTGAGGCCTTACCTGCATGCTCCTCAGTCAGTGTGTCGTTGGCACCCACCTCCACATTGCACCCTGCCAGTGGTTGGTGCTGCAGGTGGGCAGGTGCCACAAGGCTCCTGAGTAGCTCCTCCACATGGGTGAGGAGTGGATGGACGGCTTGCCCCCCCCCTGTTGTGAGGTGGTCTCCCCATACAGCAGTTGAACGCTGATGTGCATGGTGAAGCAGGTCACTGCAATGATGCCGGACCTGCTCATAGCTGTGGTTATGCAGTCCGACATCATTGACCCTGTGGACTAGTTTGTTCCACAGGGCGGTCCTCTTCTGCTGATCTTGGGCTGTCCATCTGAACAGCTGTTCATAGTGCTGTACCAGATGTGAAACTATGACCTCTGTCTCGACAGCACTGTAGGCTGGCAGATGGATGTGGGACATCCTCCCTAGAAGACTGGAAGACATACAGATGGAAACAGGTCAGTGCAACTCATACAGCAGGGTTACCATAGTTCTTAATACTCATCTTTGTCTCCCCCACCATATCAGCTACAACAAGCCGTTCACAGAATTCATTTGGCATATCGGCTGCTTACCTACCATTAGGACATATGTTGTATTGTACCAAGCGTTGTGCTATGTGTTTGTGTCATGCTTTGTGCTATGTGTTTCTAGCCATGCTCCCTGTGGGGACACTATCTCTGCTGGCCTGTTACAGACAATTTCACCTGCATGTGCCACTATATATATATATATATATAGGGACGTACGCCGCGCATTTTCTTTGTGCCGTCCCCAATGCCGGAGATAAACGGGGGCCAGCGCCAGGAAGGAATCTAAAAAAAAAACTCTGCCAAAAATTACTGGATGGACCCAGCCACTGAGGATGCACCAAGCCATGTTTTTTCTGTGCGGTCCCAAGAAATGGGGAATAGGGAGGTCAGGTCCAGGAAGGGCATAAAACTTCTGCCAAAAATTACTGATGCGGAGAACTTTAGTACTGTTAAACAGCTGGCGAAATTGGGTGGGCTACTTTGGGCGAGAAAGGAAGAGAGGAGAGCTACGCGGCCCAAAGGCAGGAAGATAGGAGGAAGGTTAGGAGTGTAGCAGTGAGGGTAGGAACTTTGAATGTTGGCAGTATGACTGGTATAGGAAGAGCTAGCTGATATGATGGAGAAGGAAGGTTGATATATTGTGTGTGCAAGAGACCAGATGGAAGGAAGTAAGGCCAGGTGTTTAGGAAACGGGTTCAAATTGTTTTATCATGGTGTGGCAGGAGAAATGGGGTAGGGGTTATACTAAAGGAACAATATGCCAAGAGTGTTTGTCACCCGAGTGTGATGTTTATGAAGCTCGAAATTGATGGTGTAATGATGAATGTTGTTAGTGCATATGCTCCTGAAATTTTGGAGTGAGTTGGATGGTGTTGTGGTGAGTGTACCCAAGGGTGAGAGACTAGTGATTGGGGCGGACTTTAATGGGCATGTTGGTGAAGTGAACAGAGGGATGAGGAAGTGATGGGTAGGTATGGTGTTAAGGAGAGGAATGCAGAAGGTCAGATGATTGTGGATTTTAAAAAGGATGGACATGGCTGTGGTGATACGTATTTTTAAGAAGAGGGAGAGAGCATAGGGTGGCGTACAGAGTGGAGGAAGATGCTCACAAGTTGATTATATACTATGTAGGAGGGGTCTAGGGAAAGGAGGAGACTGTAAAGTGGTGGCAGGTGAAAGTGTAGTTAAGCAGCATAGATTAGTGGTATGTAGAATGACGTTGGTGATCAAGAAGAGGAGGAGGAATGTGAAAGCTGCCAAGGATTAAATGGTGGAAGTTAAAAAGGGTGATTGTGAAGTGGAAGAGTTAAGACAGGCACTGGGAGGAGTGGAGAGTTACCGAAATAGCTGGGTAACTACAGCAGAACTAGTAAGGGTGACTGCTAGAAAGGTGCTTGGTGTGACATCTGGACAGAGGAAGGAGGACAAGGAGACCTAGTGGTGGAATGAGGAAGTACGGGAGAGTATACAGAGGAAGAGGCTGGGCGAAGAGAAGTGGGATTGTCAAAGAGATGAAGAAGTAGACATGATGATAATAAGGAGATGAGGCATGGCAAAGAAGAGGTGGCAAAGCTAAGGATAGGGCATATGGAGAGTTGTCTGAGAGATTGACACTAAAGAGGGAGAAAAGGACCTGTACCGATTAGCTAGACAGAGGGACAGAGCTGGGAAAGATGTGCAGCATGTAAGGGTGATAAAGGATAGTGAGGGAAAGGTACTCACAAGAGAGGAGAGTGTGTTGAGTAGATGGAAAGAGTATTTTGAGAGGCTGATGAATGAAGAGAATGAGAGAGAGAAGGTTGGATGATGTGGGGATAGTGAATCAGGAAGGAAAAAGAGATAGCAAAGGGAAGTAAGGGCAGCTATGAAGAGGATGAAGAATGGAAAGGCTGTTGGCCCAGATGACATACCAATGGAAGCATGGAGGTGCTTAGGAGAAATGGCAGTGGAATTTCTAACTAGATTGTTTAATGAAATTTTGGAAAGTCAGAGGATGCCTGAGGAGTGGAGAAAAGTGTTTTGGTACCTATCTTTAAGAATAAGGGTGATGTGCAGAGCTGCAGTAACTACAGAGGATAAAACTGATTAGTCACAGCTTGAAGTTATGGGAAAGAGTGGGAAGCAAGCAGAAGAAAGAGGGAGGAGGTGATGATCAGTGATCAGTATGGTTTCAGAGGAAGAGCACTACAGATGCATGTTTTGCTCTGAGAGTGTTGATGGAGAAATACAGAGAAGGTCAGAAGGAGTTGCATTGTCTTTGTAGACTTGGAGAAAGCATATGACAGGGTGCTAGAGAGAGGTTGGTGTATTGTAGGAAGGAATGGGAGTGGCAGAGAAGTACGTAGTGTGGTAGGATATATACGAGGGTAGTGTGACAGTGGTGAGGACTGCAGTGGGAGTGACAGATCCGTTTAAGGTGGAGGTGGGATTACATCAAGGATCAGCTCTGAGTCCTTTCTTATTTGCAGTGGTGATGGACAGGTTGACAGATGAGATCAGACAGGAGGCCCGTGGACTATGATGTTTGCAGATGACATTGTGATCTGTAGTGAGAGTAGGAATCAGGTTGAGGAGACTCTGGAGAGGTGGAGATATGCTCTAGAGAGCAGAGGAATGAGGGTCAGCAGGGCTAAGACAGAATATATGTGTGTAAATGAGAGGGAGGGTAGAGGAATGGTGAGGATGCAGGGAGTAGAGTTGGTAAAGGTGGACGAGTTTAAGTACTTGGGATCAACAGTTCAGAGTAATGGTGAATGTGGAAGAGAAGGAAAGAGAGTACAGGCAGGGTGGAATGGGTGGAGAAGAGTGTCAGGAGTGATTTGTGACAGACGGGTATCGTAAGAGTGAAAAGGAAGGTCTACAAGAGTGTAGTGAGACCAGCTATGTTATATGGGTTGGAGACAGTGGCATTGACAAAAGGCAGGAGTCAGAGCTGGATGTGGCAGAGTTAAAGATGTTAAGATGCTGTCCGGTGTGACTAGATGGATGGATAGGAATAAATCGTATATTAGAGGTCAGCTCATGTTGGACAGTTTGGAGACAAAGCAAGAGTTGGTTTGACATGTGCTGAGGAGGGATGATGGGTATATTGGGAAAAATGCTAAGGGATGGAGCTGCCAGGTAAGAGGATGAGAGGAAGGCCTAAGATAAGGTTTATGGACGTGAGAGAGAGGACATGCAGGCGGTTGGTGTGACAGAGCAAGATGCAGAGGATAGGAAGAAATGGAAAGAGATGATCGCCTGCTGTGGGACGGGAAAAAAAGAGAGAATATATATATATATATATATATACGTATATGTGTAGATATATCTTGTGGGTGTTTATATACCTACATCTATATGACTGTCTGTATATTTGTAGACATACCTGTCTAATTATATATAACACAGATAATTATCATCTGCCCCACATTCTGTAACTGTCTTTTATTTACAGTTGCACTGTTCTGCCTTACTGCAACACAGCCAGGTGTCACATATGAACACAGACTAATATTAGGGTGGTATATATGGTGAGAGATTGCTGGTAAGCCTATTATACACCTATGGCATTTGTGCATGCTGCATTAGACATTAACATGACTATCCTGAGTGTGGTGTGCTCTGACACCCATGTGTCTTATCATGATGGCAGTACTTCCACCAACAGCTATTGCCCACACTAACATACCAGACACACATATTATGGCTTAAATCTTTGTCATTCCTTTCTGATCTGAAATAGTTGGCGGGTATGTCCCACTGCCTACAGGGACAGACAGTATTGTCCAGAGCAGTTGCTCAGCAGAATTTCATTACAAGAACAACTACAGATGGCACATATAAACATTCCACATCATATTTCCAATTATTCTATACCACATACTACTTTCAATTACATACATATATATTTTACATACCTGTCATTTTTTTACTGACAGCTGTAACTGACTGTTGTTGTTTAAGGTTTGCTTTATTTTCTTCGTTTCTGTGTGTGTGCATGTCTCTCTCTCTCTCTCTCTCTCTCTCTCTCCACTAGAGTGAAGAGCTGGTTTGAATGGATTGCAGCATGGCTTTTGTAAGTGACGCACATGATCCGGTGATGGGTTCTGCACCAATTAGTGTGCAACAGTTGCTAATTGCATGCAGCCTGCTGTGTAGTACTTCAGATAACCACTGTCATGGCAACCCAATACTATAAAATACTGACTCATGTGGGTGTTGTCCCTTAACCTTTCCAGTATGGAGGACATCCTTCCTGTATGTGGGCAGCAGTGTTACAGACAGCAGGTTGCAATACCTCTTACAGCAGAAATTGCAGACAGAGGCCATTTACACATTCGTATGAGGTTCCAGACCTACAGACAGAGTGAGTAGTGTTTATATGTGCATTGTATATTGCAGGTCTTGCAGTGTTTGTGTGCATATAGTTGTTTAGGATGGAATGCAGTCAGTGTGCATAGTTCTCAACTGTGGGCCTATCCAGATGATGGCCAGTGGATTGTGTGG